>NC_090742.1:110001454-110048175 GCF_036898095.1 Palaemon carinicauda
CACACTGAGGTCTTAATCACTCGTCCATCTTGTGTTGATAATCCCCATAAAATAAAAAAATAGAAATAAAATTTGCATTTTCTTATCAATCACACCACAGTCTATGAATATCATTTGCCTTCCATTTGATAACTATGCAATCGTTCCCTATCATGTAATAAGTTGGATTTGGAAAGTGGTAAACTTGAGACAAATGATATAGCAGTACTAAGAAAACTTAATATGAAAGTATTCAAGAGAAGGCTATTGAAATTTATCATCAAATTTAATTTAAATTCATGCAGCAAGGAGCCTTTACAGATATAATACTTATGTTGAATAAAATCATAGGAAATAAACTCCAAATAATGGATGGATGGAATTTTAATTACTTGCTGTGGAAATAGATGCAATGTTTGTTGGTTCCCTGTCATTTCTCGACTCATATCTTTAACCCGTCATTTCTCAACACCAGTCATTTCTTAACCCCAGTCACTTTTTAACACCAGTCATTTTGTAATCCTAGTCATTTCGTAACTCCAGTCATTTCATAAGGGGGGGGGGGGAGGGTAGGAGGCTCTACTGATGGACGAACTCTAAACGTTCATTCAAGTCCTTTGCATTCGTAAATTATAGATCATGGTATATTCAAGATGTTTCAAGATTTTCTTAACCTCTATACACTTTCCAATAAAAGAGTAATCGAAAATGGAAAACATTATCGAAGAGGAGATTCGATTCGCCATCCCATGTGGGAGACCAAAAGGCTATAAAGCGATCACAAAAGTTTTCGGCAGGAGAAAAATAACCCTCGGGACGTCAGCCTCGACTGCAAGTTGCTGACTTGGTGCATCTCCTTCAAATACGTTGGATCGCAGCTTCTTTGGCTGAAAACTCTTTCACTTTGTTCCTCTGATAAGACTAAAGTTAAAATGGACTTCACGCAAGACCTGAATTATGAAGCTGGGATAACACTGCACTGCATCTTTGTGCAAATAGTCGGTTCTATGTGCACGCAAACACACACATACACTTTTGCTCGTGCACTCACTCGCATGGTCACACACACACACACACACACACACATATATATATATATATATATATATATATATGTGTGTGTATATATATATACATATATATATATATATATATATATATATATATATATATATATACATATATATATATACATATATATATATATATATATATATATGTATATATATATATATATATATATATATATATATATGTGTGTGTGTGTGTGTGTGTGTGTGCTAAAAGCCTCTTATAGAAAATAAACACCAAATACCAAATCCGTCTATAGATAGGTAATGAATTACTATGTACGGTACATAGGGTAAATATCATACACAGATGAAGAATTAGCTAGATGAGGTCACACCCGAATTATGTGTCTCTCTTAATCTTGCATAATGAAGCAGATTCTATCATATGACATTTGAACCTTTAGCTGCTATGAAAAACCATACGTGAAAATTTCCAGTCGATCTGAGGCTCCAATTTATATATATGATGAAAGGAAACCGGCAGTTTATAATATAATATTCTCTGTGAAATGGATTACCCTGTAAATTCGATGTTAGATTCATCATTATCGAGACGTGGGAGTTTGGATATGCATTTAGAATTTATTCTATCTTATTTTTTTTGGACATCTATCAAACCCTTTCTGGTGGTGTCGGGACACCTAAAATATATATAGCCTATTAGCACATCTAAGTGACGGTCTCATTTTTTAAATGTTGATTTAGTTTGGGAATTGGAGTTAAGGTGATAAGTGCCATTAAAGATTTGCTTTAGCCTATTAAGAGGATTTCTCAGTTAAGTGGTCATGTTATTTTAAAGACGAAAGCTGTTTACCAATTGATTCATGTCTTTCCAATAAATTTTGAGGAACAAATCTTCAGCGATCTTACACATGCAAATCAGGTTAAACTTTTTTTTTTCAAGATATTATAGTAAATGCCAGAGTGAAAGTACGGTAATGCCAGAATTTTTTTTCTTTACATACAGTAATATGAAATCTATTCTATTGTACCGGTAATGACTACACACCTATAGAAACGAATTACGTTATAAGCTTCTCTTTTTACTTTGAGTCATAGAGTAATATATTGGATAATCCCTTAAGGCTAAAGTGTTGAAATGTGATTAAAAATTTTCTTTGAGTTTATTAGAGTTAGTCATTACTGCTTTATCAAAGTATTCCATAAATAGATTAGACAATACTGGACTTGAGTGCTGTCCATGATACATGTAAGTTTCTCTACAATGTATAAGGATATTAGGAAGATGTTTTAGATAGAAAGAAGAAAGAAAGTTTTATGATTAAATCTTAAACACTAATATCATTATATACAGGGGAAAGGGTGCTCGTGCAATAAAACGCCATCATTTACCGATAATTTTTTGGGGCTGACAACCTAATTCAGACTAAAGTTACTTTCTAGCAGTAATTTTTGCATGAGTCAAATACACACACATACACACATGAATATATATATATATATATATATATATATATATATATATATATGCATATACTATATATAGAATTAGCGTATGTATTGCTATCCCTGGTTGTTCTGCTGATCAAACAATAAATCCGTTTACAGTGGTGAAAATATACTGTTCCATTCATAATATACACAACTTTTAATGATGTCAAACAGATTAAAGGCTTGAACAGTGTTTGTTTTCTCAGCTTCATCCACAACTTATTGTGAATAGGGGTATAATATAAAACCATATCATTCTTATTCTATTTAAGGTCATTTAAAACGTCATTTGTTTACTATCGCAAAATGGTTGAAATGAAGCAAAACAGCAGTTGCTACCCAATGTTGTTGTTCTTAACAAACAGCTATTTGTTTCGGGTGCACAGTATATGATTGTTTGTCTGTATGCAGCGAGTATAGCGTCACTAACAATAATTTATCCTTTTATTTTCTTTTTTTTTCTGATGTATCTAAAAAAAAAAGGGGGGGGGAGATGAAGGGAAGGAGGTTAGTCTATTGAAATTTAGTCTTTTGAAAAAGGAATTCACATAAGATGACATAACGTTTTATGGGTTTAAATTTGAGCGATGCACAATATGACTATACACGGTTAAAGCACAGACACACGCACACACACGAAAAATATCCATATATATATATATATATATATATATATATACATATATATATATATATATATATATATATATATATATATATATATATATATACATATATATATTTATATATACACACACATATATATATATATATATATATATATATATATATATATATACACACACATATATATAATATATATACTATATATATGTATATATATATATATATTTATATATATATATATATATATATATATATATATATATATATATATGTATATATATATATATATATATATATATATATATATATATATATATATATATACATATACATATATATACATATATATAATATATATATTATATATATGTATATATATATATATATATATATATATATATATGTATATATATATATATATATACATATACATATATATACATATATATGCGTGTGAGTATTTGCATATACATTTTCAACTCTCGAATAAACGTTTCCTTTTATCTTCATTTATATATTTCAGGTTACATTATTCAATAATAACAAATTTTTGACTCAAGTATGATAAGAAATAAGAAAATAACATACTATATTTAAAGGCTGTAAAATGAAAACTATGTATTGCTAAATATTTCCTATCCTCGTTTACAGATAACTATGCTAATGATCCAATTCAAACCAACAACAGCGGCAAGAAAAATAATATCACCTCTACAAATAACTAGCCAAAACTAATTTGGAATTTCGATTAAGAGCAAAAGGTCATTAGGAAAGATCAAAGACTTCAGATGGGTAATCTATACACACATACGCCTAAAAACGTACACATACAGCGTACACATACAGTACAGACGCAAGCATTCAGCGAGTTTGTTCCTTTAGAGGGTTCGAGGCTTGACAGTTCAGAGATTAAAGAAGAAAAAAATCTTTTGAAAATAAAGCGTTTAAACAGGAAAATGTAAATGAGAGTATTTTGCGAAAGTTATAATCAAGACATTAAAGGCATAAATGGGTTACCTCTTCTTGTTTATAGACCGGTAAACAAGTTTTCTGGGTACAAATATTGGGTACAAATCATAAACACTCGAAATTGTTTGGAAGATAGAATTTAAGGAACTAAGTAGGTCAAGTAGTTCATAGAATGTTCTTGCTTAATATCGTGTTATTATAATGTTCATATTCCTAGAATTAACTGAATAAGAGAGAGAGAAAAAAAAAATGACAGTGACAACATAAACAGGATCGCAACGCCTCAAAAAGTAAACTTATAAAAATATCAGTACGAGCTTGAGTTTATTCTTCCTCATACTCGCATAGGTGCATTGTATTTCAATCGGCTGTAACCAAAACATCCTTGTCTCTTAAAACTTTTGGTTTCCGTTATCTGTGTCAGAAATCAACGCATCCTGCATCGCCATCATCTGAGCCATTTTCCCACCGAGTGAAAATGTTCCAGCGGTTTCTGATGTAAGAGTTCTCGGCTTCCTCTTTATCATGTTTTTGACCTCTTAACATTCAGCCTCTGACGTAAAGCGTTTCCTTTCGTTTTATGTTTACGATGTCGTTCATAAATTTCCTCTGTGGTTCTTGCGTGTTTGGTTCTACTTTTGAGTGGAAGGCAAATGGCATTTAGCTTTCTGGAATTTAGTTTTGAATTTAACGGAACATTTTTTTTTTATCTGAACACGTATGCCTGTTAATTTGATATAGGCTAGATTTACCATTGTTATGGTGGTCTATTGGAAACGTGTCCCTGTCTACCGATTGCCGTACTGGGGTTCGAGTCCCACTAAAACTTGATTGTTTCTTGTAGTGTCTGTAACCTTACCATCCTTGTGAGCTCAGGATGGGGCTTTGGGGGAGCCTGTAGGTCTATCTGCTAAGTCATCAGCAGCCATTGCCTTGCCCTCCCTGGTCCTAGCTTGTGTGGAGAGGCGGTTAGTTCACTGTCTTACTAGCAAGGGCATTGTCATTGTCCCTTGCCTCTGCCATTCTTGTGGGGCCTTTAATAACTTGATGTTTTCAGTTGAGAGTATCCTTCTCTAGATATTACCAATAAAGAGGTTTAGTTTTATCATTAATATAATTACAAGGGCGTCAACCCTTAGACTAGATACAACAGACAAATCCATTATAGAGAAATGGACATATTAAGATTGATGTCCTTTTCATATTACAAGAGTTTTTAAAGGTAATGAAATATACGATTACTATACCATTATTCTTTATTACATATGACACTATTGTAAGAAAATTATTGTCTTATGCGAATTCATTAAGATAGAAAGTAAAATCATAAAAGAAAAGGCTATATAATATTTAGATTAATTTAAGTATTAGATAATGGTACCACTTTACTGTGACGGCCAGTCTTATGAAACAAATATGCTTACAAATTTCACTGTATAATAATTTTCGCATTTGAAGAAAATAATGATAATAATCATGGATAAACTTTAAGAGAGTAAGGTGAGTGTTGTGATGTCAGAGAAAAGATGATATTCTCATTTTGATAAATAATTAAATGCTGCAGTGTTTAATAACTGTTTTAAGGTTCATGAATGATTCTTCATCGATATTACTTGATTAAGCAAAACCAAATGCGTAAAAGGTATCTTCTAGTAAAGTGTCTCACATTTTCACATATTAATGAATGAAAGAGATGCAACGCAAACCGGTGGCAGCTGGAATGCAGTAAAAAGTTATTTCCCCCGACATAAAAGAAAAAGAAAACTGGAATGGAAGTGGGGTAAATTCATGGCAATGGTGTTAGTTACATCGGGAAAGGGATTTTGGAAGGAGTTAGGAGGGGTTAGGGGAAGCATATTGCAGGTCCGGTTAATAGTAGTGTCAAGGGCTGTTATTGGATATTGAGGGAAGGCAGTGGGCCGAGGTTTAGGCTCGAACTATTTCTCAGCAATGCAGTCGCCATTTTTGACATTATTGCTATTGATTTATCGCCAAAGTCGGAACATGTCATGAAATTGATTATGCTTTTTTTCTAAAACTAAAGAATCAATTAGGATATCCAATTATATGACCTAGCACACCTCGCTCCGAAGAAGTGCACCTTGTGCCACCCTTACTACGCGGCGAGTGACCAAACAGATGCTGTAGGGAGAGATGGCAGAAGTGGTGGACGGGGATACACACAGGATCTAGTCGCACAGATAGGGTGTGACAGGATGTACTTCCTTGAAGCGAGGAGTGCCGGAATTTCCTGTGTCCAAGTGTACCTCCCACGGTAGGTCAAAAAAAAAAAAAAAAAAAATATATATATATATGTAAATGAAAATAAACATCTTTCTGTGAGGGCAGAAAATCTCAACAAAAAGGAAAGGAGGAAAGAAAAAAAAAAAACTGAAAACTGTTACAGTATATGAGCAGATAAATTCTCAATTGCAAAATTTAGTTAGATGATAATTTCTTAAAATTCATTTATCAAAGAATCTTTGTAATTTTACGGTTTTTAGTGTAAAATGAATGTGCTGGATCTGATCATATTTGAAAATGTCATTCAAGTATAATCGAACCCATAATTCTGATACAAAACAGACCCTTTTTCAAGTAAAAAAAGAATTCACACAATTGTATTTTGTTCCTCTGCTACAACCAGGCTCCCAATATTCATCTAAATGTAGTTATTTACACTCGTGACATTGCTTATTAATGAAAAATGCAAATGAAGTTTTTTTCCATTTTTGGAGGATATACAAACGAATAATTTCTATTTTACTTCCTCTATTATTATTATTATTATTATTATTATTATTATTATTATTATTATTATTATTATTATTATTATTATTATTATTATTATTATTATTATTATTATCATACTCTGCAATGACTGGTGGTTTATAGTGTTAGGTTCGCGGGGTTGCATCCAGCTTCCTTATGAGTCCATCACTTTCCTCACTTTATGTGCCGTTTCAAGTATCACGCTCTTTTGCACCGGTTCTGGAGGAGTGGAAGTTAGTAAAAGAAAATTTTGTTGGGATTGTAAGAGATGTGTGTGGCAAGAAGTTTGTTGGAGGCAGCATGAGGAAGGGTAGTGAATGGTGGAATGAAGGGGTGAAGGTAAAAGTGGAAGGAAAAAAAAGAGGGCATTTGAAGAATGGCTGCAGAGTAATAGTGTAGAGAAGTATGAAAAATATATAGAGAAAAATGTGGAAGTAAAGCGCAAGATAACTGAAGTCAAGAGGGCAGCTGACCTGAGGTGGGGTCAGGGATTGGGTCATTCATATGGAGAGAATAAGAAGAAGTTTTGGAAAGAAGTGAAAAGAGTAAGGGAGGCTGGTTCGAGAATCGAAGAGACAGTGAAAGATGGAAATGGAGGGTTGTTAAAAGGAGAGGAGGCAAGGAAAAGGTGGGCGGAATATTTTGAAAGTATACTGAATGTTGAGGATAATAGGGAGGCAAATATAATTGGTGCTGCAGGTGTTGAGGAGCCAGTGATGGGCGATGAGATTGAGAGAAAGAAATTACAAGAGAGGAAGTGAGGACAGCATTAGATGAAACGAGAGTAGGAAAAGCACCTGGTATGAATGGTGTGAGAGCTGAGATGTTAAGGGAGGGGGTGTTACTGTACTTGAATGGTTGGTGAGATTGTTTAATATTTGTTTTATGTGGTCAATGGTACCAGTAGATTGGGTTTGTGCATATATTGTACCACTATATAAGGGTAAGGGAGATGTGCATGAGTGTTGTAATTCAAGGGGTATTAGTTTGCTGAGTGTGGTTGGAAAAGTGTATGGTAGAGTACTGATTAATAGGATTAGGGATAAAACAGAGAATGCAATCTTAGAAGTACATGGTGGTTTTAGAAGAGGTAAGGGATGTATGAATCAGATTTTTACAGTTAGTCAGATATGCGAGAAATATTTAGCAAAAGGTAAGGAGGTGTATGTTACGTTTATGGATCTGGAGAAAGCGTATGGTAGAGTATATAGGGAAGCGATGTGGAATCTGATGAGGTTATATGGAATTAGTGGAAGGTTGTTGCAAGCAGTGAAAAGTTTCTACAAAGGTAGTAAAGCGTGTTTTAGGATAGGAAATGAAGTGAGCGATGGGTTTACGGTGAGAGTGGGGCTGAGACAAGGATGTGTGATGTCGCCATGGTTGTTTAATTTGTATGTTGATGGAGTGGTGAGATAGTTGAATACTCGAGTGCTTGGACGAGGATTAAAACTGATAGACGAGAATGTTTACAAATGGGAAGTAAACCGGTTGTTATTTGCGGATGATACTGTACTGGTTGCAGACTCGGAAGAGAAGCTTGGCCAATTATTGAAAGAATTTGGAAGGGTATTTGAGAGAAGGACGTTGAGAGTTAATGTGGGTAAGAGTGAGTTTATGAGATGTATGAGAAGGGAAGGTGGTGCGAGGTTGAATGTCATGTTGAATGGAGAGTTACTTGAGGATGTGGATCATTTTAATTACTTGGGGTCTGTTGTTTCAACAAATGGTGGAGTGGAAGCAGATGTACGACAGAGAGTGAATGAAGGATGCAAAGTGTTGGGAGCAACGAAGGGAGTGGTAAAGAATAGAGGGATGAGCATGAATGTAAAGATAGTTCTGTATGAGAAAGGGATTGTGCCAACTGTGATATATGGATTGGAGTTGTGGGGAATGGAAGTGACATAGAGACAGATATTGATTGTGTTTGAGATGAAGTGTCTGAGGAGTTTGGCTCGTGTATCTCGAGTAGACAGGGTTAGGAATGAAGTAGTGAGGGTGAGAACGGGTGTAAGAATGAGTTAACAGCTAGAGTGCATATGAATATGTTGAGGTGGTTTGGCCATGTTGAGAGAATGGAAAATGGCTGTCTGCTACAGATGGTGATGAATGCAAGAGTTGTTGGGAGAAGTACAAAAGGAAGGCCAAAGTTTGGGTGGATGGATGGAATGAAGAAAGCTCTGGGTGATAGGAGGATAGATGTGAGAGAGGAAGAGAGCGTGCTAGAAATAGAAATGAATGGCGAGAGATTGTGACGCAGTTCCTGTAGGCCCTGCTGTTTCCTTCGGTTGCCTTGGATGACCGCGGAGGTAGCAGCAGTAGGGGATTCAGCGTTATGAAGCTTCATCTGTGGTGGATAACGGGGGAGGGTGGGCTGTGGCACCCTAGCAGTACCAGCCGAACTCGGTTGAGTCCCTTGTCAGGCTGGGAGGAGAGTAGAGAGGGAAGGTCCCCATTTTCATCATTGCTTTGATGTCGGCTACCCCTAAAAAGTGGGGGAAGTGCCTTGGTATATGTATGTATTATTATTCATATACTACAGAGACTGGTGGTTTATAGTGTTGGGATCCGGGGTTGCATCCAGCTTCCTTGAGTCCATCACTTTCCTCACTATATGTGCTGTTTCAAGTATCACGCTCTTTGCTCAAGTTCTGGGGCTATTGGCTCTTACCTTCTCGAGATTCCTTTTCAAAGACTCAGGTTGGGTCACTAGCCTAAGTCATTGAAAAGGAATCTTGAGGAAGTAGTGGCCGACATATTATTATTATTATTATTATTAATATTATTATTATTATTATTATTATTATTATTATTATTATTATTATTATCATTATTATTATTATTATTATTATTATTATTATTATTATTATTATTATTATCAATCTCGTTCCTTTAATCCCAATTCTTGGCTATGGCAGATAGGCACCTCAATTAATGATGGGTAATCACGAAATATTCTTGACCTTTACAGATCTGCATATTTGAAGCCTCTGCCAGAGTTAGAAATAAACAGTAATTGATAGCTTTAATATATTTATAAAATAAAAAATTAATATAAATCTATCGATAATTATACAGTGAGCGTAACAGTTATTATAGAATGTAACTTGGTATTTAGCAGCATACATGCTGTTAGGTGAATGATGTGTCATTGGATATATATTCTTATTTTTATAGAAGATTAATTTATTAGTTCAAATCTCCAGTAATATTGAAGCTATTTTAATATATATTTTTTTTCTTCCCCCTATGGATTGTTTATGGACAGAAATATGTTAAGCATCATGTATTATAATAATGACTTTCGCAATGTATGCTTTCAATAGATCTTGACCAAAATGTGAATAACTCAGCCTGAATTCTGTTTTAGTTTACTACATGTTAACATGAAGACTAGCAAACCTGGAAGTCTATATAAGTAATGGACTAGTACTGGCTAGTTTGGTATTTTTGTCTGTATGTTTAATGGGTGCTGGGGCATAATAACTTACGTATCGGTCAATTAAAATGTTAAGTCTATTGTTTACGTTTGGAAGATTGATGGTGAGTTACTGCGCATGCGTTGGTTTCAATTGCTTTAGGGAACTTTTTGGAGTTTTACAATGACATATTTGTGAGCAGTTTTCTTAACTAAAAATGTTCTCGAATGTAGTTTTACCATCCTCACCCTATTTTCTCTCTCTTCAGTTCCAACTTGAACACCGTGTGAGTTGGGTGTCCCGTAAGATAGTGGGGGATTAAGAGTGTTTTTTATCTTTTTTTTTTAATAAGAATCATTCGAGTTTTGTGAAAATTATACTTTCACCCATATGATATGGGGACAGTGTCACTTCTCCCACCAGTTAACAGACGACCATCAACCTTCACCCTCCCAAATTTAAGGTAAAGAAAATTGTAAATACTGTAAACCTATTATGATACTTTAATAGTGACCCCCGAGGATGTACAGCTTGCCAGAATAGAAGAGTAGTAAAACTGTTTATTAATGGTGCTTATTTTTGTGTGAAATATGATAATGTAAAGGTAGTTTTACGAAAAAGATTCATGATTTAGTGTTACTGCGCCAGGTGTCAAATTGTTTGGGAAGCAAACACATAGATGGAGCTTACCCTTAGGGTAAGTTAAGGAGACGGCGTTCTAAGGGTGTAAGGTGAGGGTACAATCTTTCTATCCGAAGAT
This sequence comes from Palaemon carinicauda, assembly GCF_036898095.1. Taxonomy (NCBI): domain Eukaryota; kingdom Metazoa; phylum Arthropoda; class Malacostraca; order Decapoda; family Palaemonidae; genus Palaemon; species Palaemon carinicauda. The sequence goes on from NC_090742.1 coordinate 110,012,503, forward strand.
AGTACCTGGACATAAGAAATGTTTATCGACTAGTAAGGCCAGGTAGTTGCAGACGATGCTTTCGGATTTGTTTATCTGGAGGTATTTGTATACGAAAATACATGAAGAATGTTTGTATAGTTTCAATGTTCACTTATCTATTGAATATATCACTATTACAGTAGTAGACGTGTGGGTGGATGTATGATAGAGGCCACCTGTATGCATAGTGACGGTTGACGAAGAATAGGGCTGTTTAAGGGCATGGCTTGTAGGTTTGGTTAGAGGGGGTGAAATTAGTTAGTATCCCTTTTTTATGCACGTTTGGGGGAGCTGACCACTCATATATAATGGCCCCGACCTGTATCCGTAGGCCCCTATTACTGATAATCATAATAGACCTATCACTGTATCAGTCACAAATGTTGACATGCGACTTGTGGGTTTCAATGACTGCACAGACATTGAAGAAAAAAATTCTCATTCCTACACATCATTATTATTACTATTATTATTATTATTATTATTATTATTATTATTATTATTATTATTATTACTTGCTAAGCTACACCCCTAGTTGGAAATGCAGGATGCTAAAAGCCTAGGGGCTCCAATATTGAAAATACCCCAGTGAGGATAGGGAGCAAGGAAAAATAGAATATTTTGAGAACAGAAACATTAAGATAAATATCGCCTATATAAACAAAACAGGAGTAAGAGATTAAGATAGTGTGCCCGAATGTACCTTCAATCAAGAGAACTCCACTCCAAGATAGTGGAGGACCATGGTACAGAGGCTATGGCACTACCCAAGAATAGAGAATATTGAAGTAAAATATTGTATAATATTGTATCTAACCCATTTCAGAATTCTGCGATAGAAGGGTAAAAATGGGTAAATTTCACTTTTTTGACTTTTCTCGACTGAAATACATAGCTGGTTGCCAGACATAGAAACAATTTTTGCGTCACATTCAGTTGGTATAGAATTTGAGCCCCATACATAGTATAATCAGAATCATGAATAATATTGTATCTAACCCATTCCAGAATTCAGCGATAGAGGGGTAAAAATGGGTAATTTTCACTTTTTTTACTTTTCTCGACTGAAATACATATCTGGTTGCCAGACATAGAAACAATTTTTGCGTCACATTGAGTTGGTATAGAATTTGAGCCCCATACATAGTATAATCAGAATCATGAATAATATTGTATCTAACCCATTTCAGAATTCTGCGATATTGGGGTAAAAATGGGTAATTTTCACTTTTTTTACTTTTCTTGACTGAAATACATATCTGGTTGCCAGACATAGAAACAATTTTTGCGTCACATTGAGTTGGTATAGAATTTGAGCCTCATATATAGTATAATCATAATCATGAATAATATTTTATCTAACCCATTTCAGAATTCTGCGATATTGGGGTAAAAATGTGTAATTTTCACTCTTTTGACTTTTCTCGACTAAAATACATATCTGGTTGCCAGACATAGAAACAATTTTTGCGTCACATTGAGTTGGTAGAGAATTTGAGCCCCATATATAGTATAATCAGAATCATGAATAATATTGTATCTAACCCATTTCAGATTTCTGCAATATTGGGGTAAAAATGTGTAATTTTCAATTTTATGACTTTTCTCGACTGAAATACATATCTGGTTGCCAGACATAGAAACAATTTTTGCGTCACATTGAGTTGGTATAGAATTTGAGCCCCATACATAGTATAATCAGAATCATGAATAATATTGTATCTAACCCATTTCAGAAATCTGCGATAGAGGGGTAAAAATGGGTAATTTTCACTTTTTTGACTTTTCTCGACTGAAATACATATCTGGTTGCCAGACATAGAAAATTTTTTTGCGTCAAATTGAGTTGGTATAGAATTCGAGCCCCATACATAGTATAATCAGAATCATGAATAATATTGTATCTAACCCATTTCAGAATTCTGCAATAGAGGGGTAAAAACGGGTAATTTTCACTTTTTTTACTTTTCTCGACTGAAATACATATCTGGTTGCCAGACATAGAAACAATTTTTGCGTCACATTGAGTTGGTATAGAATTCGAGCCCCATACATAGTATAATCAGAATCATGAATAATATTGTATCTAACCCATTTCAGAATTCTGCAATAGAGGGGTAAAAACGGGTAATTTTCACTTTTTTTACTTTTCTCGACTGAAATACATATCTGGTTGCCAGACATAGAAACAATTTTTGCGTCACATTGAGTTGGTATAGAATTTGAGCCCCATACATAGTATAATCAGAATCATGAATAATATTGTATCTAACCCATTTCAGAATTCTGCGATATTGGGGTAAAAATGGGTAATTTTCACTTTTTTTACTTTTCTCGACTGAAATACATATCTGGTTGCCAGACATAGAAACAATTTTTGCGTCACATTGAGTTGGTATAAAATTTGAGCCTCATATATAGTATAATCAGAATCATGAATAATATTTTATCTAACCCATTTCAGAATTCTGCGATATTGGGGTAAAAATGTGTAATTTTCACTTTTTTGACTTTTCTCGACTGAAATACATATCTGGTTGCCAGACATAGAAACAATTTTTGCATCACATTGAGTTGGTATAGAATTTGAGCCCCATATATAGTATAATCAGAATCATGAATAATATTGTATCTAACCCATTTCAGAATTCTGCAATATTGGGGTAAAAATGTGTAATTTTCACTTTTATGACTTTTCTCGACTGAAATACATATCTGGTTGCCAGACATAGAAACAATTTTTGCGTCACATTCAGTTGGTATAGAATTTGATCCCCATACATAGTATAATCAGAATCATGAATAATATTGTATCTAACCCATTTCAGAAATCTGCGATAGAGGGGTAAAAATGGGTAATTTTCACTTTTTTGACTTTTCTCGACTGAAATACATATCTGGTTGCCAGACATAGAAAAATTTTTTGCGTCAAATTAAGTTGGTATAGAATTCGAGCCCCATACATAGTATAATCAGAATCATGAATAATATTGTATCTAACCCATTTCAGAATTCTGCAATAGAGGGGTAAAAACGGGTAATTTTCACTTTTTTGACTTTTCTCGACTGAAATACATATCTGGTTGCCAGACATAGAAACAATTTTTGCGTCACATTGAGTTGGTATAGAATTTGAGCCCCATACATAGTATAATCAAAATCATGAATAATATTGTATCTAACCCATTTCAGAATTCTGCGATAGAGGGGTAAAAATGGGTAAATTTCACTTTTTTTACTTTTCTCGACTGAAATACATAGCTGGTTGCCAGACATAGAAACAATTTTTGCGTCACATTGAGTTGGCATAGAATTTGAGCCCCATACATAGTATAATCAGAATCATGAATAATATTTTATCTAACCCATTTCAGAATTTTGCGATATTGGTGTAAAAATGTGTAATTTTCACTTTTATGACTTTTCTCGACTGAAATACATATCTGGTTGCCAGACATAGAAAAATTTTTTGCGTCAAATTGAGTTGGTATAGAATTCGAGCCCCATACATAGTATAATCAAAATCATGAATAATATTGTATCTAACCCATTTCAGAATTCTGCAATAGAGGGGTAAAAATGGGTAAATTTCACTTTTTTTACTTTTCTCGACTTAAATACATATATGGTTGCCAGACATAGAAACAATTTTTGCGTCACATTGAGTTGGTATAGAATTTGACCCCCTAACATATTATAATCAGAATCATGAATAATATTGTATCAAACCCATTTCAGAATTCTACGATATTGGTCTAAAAATGGGTAAATTTAACTTTTTTTACTTTTCTCGACTGAAATACATATCTGGTTGCCAGACATAGAAAAATTTTTTGCGTCAAATTGAGTTGGTATAAAATTCGAGCCCCATACATAGTATAATCAGAATCATGAATAATATTGTATCTAACCCATTTCAGAATTCTGCAATAGAGGGGTAAAAATGGGTAAATTTCACTTATTTTACTTTTCTCGACTGAAATACATATCTGGTTGCCAGACATAGAAACAATTTTTGCGTCACATTGAGTTGGTATGGAATTTGATCCCCATACATAGTATAATCAAAATCATTAATAATATTGTATCTAACCCATTTCAGAATTCTGCGATAGAGGGGTAAAAATGGGTAAATTTCACTTTTTTTACTTTTCTCGACTGAAATACATAGCTGGTTGCCAGACATAGAAACAATTTTTGCGTCACATTGAGTTGGTATAGAATTTGATCCCCATACATAGTATAATCAAAATCATGAATAATATTGTATCTAACCCATTTCAGAATTCTGCGATAGAGGGGTAAAAATGGGTAAATTTCACTTTTTTTACTTTTCTCGACTGAAATACATATCTGGTTGCCAGACATAGAAACAATTTTTGCGTCACATTGAGTTGGTATAGAATTTGAGCCCCATACATAGTATAATCAAAATCATGAATAATATTGTATCTAACCCATTTCAGAATTCTGCGATAGAGGGGTAAAAATGGGTAAATTTCACTTTTTTTACTTTTCTCGACTGAAATACATAGCTGGTTGCCAGACATAGAAACAATTTTTGCGTCACATTGAGTTGGCATAGAATTGGAGCCCCATACATAGTATAATCAGAATCATGAATAATATTTTATCTAACCCATTTCAGAATTTTGCGATATTGGTGTAAAAATGTGTAATTTTCACTTTTATGACTTTTCTCGACTGAAATACATATCTGGTTGCCAGACATAGAAAAATTTTTTGCGTCAAATTGAGTTGGTATAGAATTCGAGCCCCATACATAGTATAATCAAAATCATGAATAATATTGTATCTAACCCATTTCACAATTCTGCAATAGAGGGGTAAAAATGGGTAAATTTCACTTTTTTTACTTTTCTCGACTTAAATACATATATGGTTGCCAGACATAGAAACAATTTTTGCGTCACATTGAGTTGGTATAGAATTTGACCCCCTGACATATAATCAGAATCATGAATAATATTGTATCAAACCCATTTCAGAATTCTACGATATTGGTCTAAAAATGGGTAAATTTAACTTTTTTTACTTTTCTCGACTGAAATACATATCTGGTTGCCAGACATAGAAAAATTTTTTGCGTCAAATTGAGTTGGTATAAAATTCGAGCCCCATACATAGTATAATCAGAATCATGAATAATATTGTATCTAACCCATTTCAGAATTCTGCAATAGAGGGGTAAAAATGGGTAAATTTCACTTATTTTACTTTTCTCGACTGAAATACATATCTGGTTGCCAGACATAGAAACAATTTTTGCGTCACATTGAGTTGGTATGGAATTTGATCCCCATACATAGTATAATCAAAATCATTAATAATATTGTATCTAACCCATTTCAGAATTCTGCGATAGAGGGGTAAAAATGGGTAAATTTCACTTTTTTTAATTTTCTCGACTGAAATACATAGCTGGTTGCCAGACATAGAAACAATTTTTGCGTCACATTGAGTTGGTATAGAATTTGATCCCCATACATAGTATAATCAAAATCATGAATAATATTGTATCTAACCCATTTCAGAATTCTGCGATAGAGGGGTAAAAATGGGTAAATTTCACTTTTTTTACTTTTCTCGACTGAAATACATATCTGGTTGCCAGACATAGAAACAATTTTTGCGTTACATTGAGTTGGTATAGAATTTGAGCCCCATACATAGTATAATCAAAATCATGAATAATATTGTATCTAACCCATTTCAGAATTCTGCGATATTGGGGTAAAAATGGGTAATTTTCACTTTTTTGACTTTTCTCGACTGAAATACATATCTGGTTGCCAAACATAGAAACAATTTTTGCGTCACATTGAGTTGGTATAGAATTTGATCCCCATACATAGTATAATCAAAATCATGAATAATATTGTATCTAACCCATTTCAGAATTCTGCGATAGAGGGGTAAAAATGGGTAAATTTCACTTTTCTGACTTTTCTCGACTGAAATACATAGCTGGTGCCCAGACATAGAAACAATTTTTGCGTCACATTGAGTTGGTATAGAATTTGATCCCCATACATAGTATAATCAAAATCATGAATAATATTGTATCAAACCCATTTCAGAATTCTGCGATAGAGGGGTAAATATGGGTAAATTTCACTTTTTTTACTTTTCTCGACTGAAATACATAGCTGGTTGCCAGACATAGAAACAATTTTTGCGTCACATTGAGTTGGTATAGAATTTGATCCCCATACATAGTATAATCAGAATCATGAATAATATTGTATATACCCCATTTCAGAGTTCCTCAGATTAAGGGGTAAAAACTGGTAATTTTCATTTGTTCCGTAACTGAAATACAAACCACGCTACTTACATAGGGTAATTACTTCAGTGTAGCCGAATGACGAGCCATTAGAATTTTAACGAGGGTTTACTACCCCACCGCTAGTTAGCAGGGGGTAGGGAAGGGTAGCTTGCTACCCCCCCCCCCTTACACACACTAGTGAGTGCTTTATTCTGCTTTTGTCTCGGGTGAATATCAGATGTGTCTCCTCTCACCCTCTCTTGACTGCCATTAATCTGTTTTGCTTTCTCATTTTCTACAGTGTGTATGAAGTTTGCCTCTATCAATTAATAATGTCTACGTGTCCTGGATTACCTGGCCGCCCTTGTGGGACTTTTATGTCGGCGGTCAACACTGATCCCCACACCTTGTGTCCTCATTGTAGGGGCCAACGGTGTGATAGTGGTAATGTATGCGGTGAGTGTAGGGAGTGGTCTACCTCCCAGTGGGAGAGGTTTGCCCGGCACCGGAAGAAAAAGTACAAAAGGGATATTTCTCCTTCATAGGCTTTTTTTAAGAGAGAAAATTCCAAGGCTTCTTTTTTCCGTAGCCCATTCCTCCTCCGAAGCTCCCACTCGATCGGTCTCTTCTGAGAGGCCGGCGAGTGGTAGCGTAGACCGTAGTTCTGTTGACCGATCCCAGGGTGCGGGAGAGGTAGTTGCCTCCCATAGCGAGGTAGCTGCCCCTCTTCCCCAGGAGGAGGATATTGATTTCTCTGTGAATAACAATGATTTGTTACAGCTTTGGGCTTCCTTAGGGCTTCAGGGTTCGCCCTCCAGGGAAGCCCTGTTTGACATGATCAAAATGGGAGCAGCTGTTAAGCAATCGCTGACGATAGCAGACATAGATCCTCTGTCTATCATGGACGTTGTTGTAACGGAGGCCTCCGGTGTGTCTGATCAAACTCCTGCTCCTGTTGTTACTGAGGTAGCTGAAGGCTTAGCTTCCCCCTCTGAACATCCTTCGAAGGGGGAACTTAGTCCTACGGTTTTTCCTGCTAGTGATTCTCCCCCTCGGGGGAGTTCACTTACAGAGACTCCTCTGCGGAGGCCTTACGATGGTCAGCTTGCTGATCTCACGACCCCTATAGGGCGTATAAGGCAGGAAGGCTCGTCCACCCCTTCGTCGTAGAGGCCTTCCTTCTCCTCACAAGGGAGTTAGGAAGAGGTGGAGTTTCCCCCATTGATGCGATGGGGGAACGGACCGGCTCGTCCGACTCCCCTGAGGATGAGAAATCCTCATCTGCAGGGGAGGGAGAGAAAGTCTGGGGGGGGGGGGGGAAGGAGCCTTGCGCAAGGATTTGTGAGGAAACAGTTTAGCCCTAGGAGAAGTCACCATGGAGGGGACTCCTCTCTTCCTCTTCAGGGCAGAGTAAGCCGCCACTGATTTTTGACCTAGATCAGTGAACACAGGCTTCATAGCCTGCTTAAGAGCTCTGACTATGGTCCCAAACCAGGGCTGCTGGCTGACAGTCGCTCTGTCAGACACTCCCTCTGGAGGGAAGGGGATCGTTCAATCCCTTAGAGGAGTCGACAAACGAGGGTTCGCCTGAAACGAAGCTGAAACGAAAGAGTCCTTAGACCTGTCCGGAAACCTCCCCTCCTCCGGCGAGCGCGCTGTTCTGCGCTTGCGGGGAGGGGAACGAGACAATGACCTGTCCACCTGAAGCTCGGTAAAATCTCGTGCTGTGATCGCGCTGGCGATTGGGGCGCAAATTGCGCTGGTGGTCGCGCGCGGAAGGATCGTGCGCAGCAGGAATTTCGCGCGCGCGCGAGGTTGATGGAGCACTGGACGAGGGCGCGATTGCGCAGCCTCGTGGTAGCGTGAGGGTGAGTTTGCGCGTTGGGGTGCAGGTGAGCGCTGCGCAGGTTGAGCAGGCATCTTCCCCTGAAGAGATCGTGGGCGCGCATCAGGGTGAGGGCGCACAGGTGTGCTCTGCGGCGATGGGTGCGCAGGGCGCGCAACAGTTTTCGGGCACACAGGTGTGCGCTGTTGAGTTGAGCGCGCATCGCGGGCAACTTTAAACGCGCGTACAGGATTGCGCAGTCTGGATGGAGAGTCCAGGGGTACCTGTGAGCGCCCGTGCGTTAACTTAGGAACCTCCTGGACTGCGCGCTGGATTGTAGAAGTGCGCTGGCGCGTTGGTCAGCGCTTGTGCGCTGTATCAGGAACAACTGTGCAAGGGCGCGCTTCGCGCTTAACTCCAGAAGAGCGCTGAGGATCTAGAGGTACCTGTGAGCGCCTGTGCACTAACCTAGGTGCCTCTTGGACTGCGCGTGATGAAACAGGAACCAGTGAGCGCGTGTGGGCAGGTGAGTGCTGGCGCGCTATATCAGGAACTGCTGGTAGGCGCTGGCGCGCAGGGGAACCCTGGCGCAGAACAGGAACAGGTGCGCGCACGCACGCAGGTGAGCACTGTGGCGCTAAGTCGGGAACAGCACCAGCGTGATGGTGCACAGGGTACACCTGGCGCTTAAGGGATTGAGGCGCAGTTTTGCGCTCAAGTCCCTTGTGACCCGAAGGGATCGGTGCCTGCGCAATGACAGGTTTCGAAGGCGCGTAATGTGCGTTAGCATCCTTGAAGGGTGACGGCAGGTCAGCAGGTCTGGAGGGAGAGAGGTCACAGGATCCTGAAGGACGACCTTCCTCCGAAGGGGATCGCGAATGATCTCCAGAGAGGTCTACGGTGGTAGCTGGCAGGAACGGTGAACGGTGAGTCTCCTCCGCAGAGGACTGTGGGGATGACGAGCTGAAGAGGTGCCTCCTAACTCCCTTGTGAGGAGAAGGAAGGCCTCTACGGCGAAGGGGAGGATAAACCTTCCGCCTTATACGCCCTCTAGGGGTCGTGGGATCAGCAAGCTGACCATCGTAAGGCCTCCGCAGAGGAGTCTTTGTAAGTAAACTCCCCCGAGGGGGAGAATCACTAGCAGGAGAGACCGTAGGACTAAGTTCCCCCTTCGAAGGATGTTCAGAGGGGGAAGCTAAGCCTTCAGCTACCTCAACAACAATAGGAGCAGGAGTTTGATCAGACACACTGGAGGCCTCCGTTACAACAACGTCGACGATAGACAGAGGATCTATGTCTGCTATCGTCTGCGATTGCTTAACAGCTGCTCCCAGTTTGATCATGTCAAACAGGGATTCCCTGGAGGGCGAACCCTGAAGCCCTAAGGAAGCCCAAAGCTGTAACAAATCATTGTTATTCACAGAGAAATCAATATCCTCCTCCTGGGGAGGAGGGGCAGCTACCTCGCTATGGGAGGCAACTACCTCTCCCGCACCCTGGGATCGGTCAACAGAACTACGGTCTACGCTACCACTCGCCGGCCTCTCAGAAGAGACCGATCGAGTGGGAACTTCGGAAGAGGAATGGGCTACGGAATAAGAAGCCTTGGAATTTTCTCTCTTCAAAGAAGCCTTTGAAGGAGAAATATCCCTTTTGTACTTTTTCTTCCGGTGCCAGGCAAACCTCTCCCACTGGGAGGTAGACCACTCCCTACACTCACCGCATACATTACCACTATCACACCGTTGGCCCCTACAATGAAGACACAAGGTGTAGGGATCAGTGTTGACCGCCGACATAAAGGTCCCACAAGGGCGGCCAGGTAATCCAGGACACGTAGGCATTATTAATTGATAGAGGCAAACTTCATACACAAACTGTAGAAAATGAGAAAGCAAAACAGATTAATGGCAGTCAAGAGAGGGTGAGAGGAGACACGTCTGATATTCACCCGAGCCAAAAGCAAAGTGAAGCACTCACTAGTGTGTGTAAGGGGGGGGGGGGGGGGGTAGCAAGCTACCCTTCCTTACCCCCTGCTAACTAGCGGGGGTAGTAAACCCTCGTTAAAATTCTAATGGCTCATCATTCGGCTACACCGAAGTAATTACCCTATGTAAGTAGCGTGGTTTGTATTTCAGTTACGGAACAAGTGAAAATTACCAGTTTTTACCCCTTAATCTGAAGAACTCTGAAATGGGGTATATACAATATTATTCATGATTCTGATTATACTATGTATGGGGCTCAAATTCTATACCAACTCAATGTGACGCAAAAATTGTTTCTATGTCTGGCAACCAGATATGTATTTCAGTCGAGAAAAGTCGAAAAAGTTAAAATTACCCGTTTTTACCCTTCTATCGCAGAATTCTGAAATGGGTTAGATACAATATTATTCATGATTCTAATTATACTATTTATGGGGCTCGAATTCTATACCAACTCAATGTGACGCAAAAATTGTTTCTATGTCTGGCAACCAGCTATGTATTTCAGTCGAGAAAAGTAAAAAAAGTGAAATTTACCCATTTTTACCCCTCTATCGCAGAATTCTGAAATGGGTTAGATACAATATTATTCATGATTTTGATTATACTATGTATGGGGATCAAATTGTATACCAGCTCAATGTGACGCAAAAATTGTTTCTATATCTGGCAACCAGATATGTATTTCAGTCGAGAAAAGTCAGAAAAGTGAAAATTACCAGTTTTTACCCCTCTATCGTAGAATTTTGAAATGGGTTAGATACAATATTATTCATGATTCTGATTATACTATGTATGGGGCTCAAATTCTATACCAACTCAATATGACGCAAAAATTGCTTCTATGTCTGGTAACCAGATATGTATTTCAGTCGAGAAAAGTAAAAAAAGTGAAATTTACCCATTTTTACCCCTCAATCTGCAGAATTCTGAAATGGGTTAGATACAATATTATTCATGATTCTGATTATACTATGTATAGGGCTCAAATTCTATACCAACTCAATGTGACGCAAAAAATGTTTCTATGTCTGGCAACCAGATATGTATTTCAGTCGAGAAAAGTAAAAAAAGTGAAAATTACACATTTTTACCCCAATATCGCAGAATTCTGAAATGGGTTAGATAAAATATTATTCATGATTCTGATTATACTATATATGAGGCTCAAATTCTATACCAACTCAATGTGACGCAAAAATTGTTTCTATGTCTGGCAACCAGATATGTATTTCAGTCGAGAAAAGTAAAAAAAAGTGAAAATTAACCCTTTTTACCGCTCTATCGCAGAATTCTGAAATGGGTTAGATACAATATTATTCATGATTCTGATTATAATATGTATGGGGCTCAAATTCTATACCAACTCAATGTGACGCAAAAATTGTTTCTATGTCTGGCAACCAGATATGTATTTCAGTCAAAAAAAGTAAAAAAAGTGAAATTTACCCATTTTTACCCCTCTATCGCAGAATTCTGAAATGGGTTAGATACAATATTATTCATGATTTTGATTATACTATGTATGGGGATCAAATTCTATACCAACTGAATGTGACGCAAAAATTGTTTCTATGTCTGGCAACCAGATATGTATTTCAGTCGAGAAAAGTCAAAAAAGTGAAATTTACCCATTTTTACCCCTCTATCGCAGATTTCTGAAATGGATTAGATACAATATTATTCATGATTTTGATTATACTATGTATGGGGATCAAATTCTATACCAACTCAATGTGATGCAAAAATTGTTTCTATGTCTGGCAACCAGCTATGTATTTCAGTCGAGAAAAGTCAAAAAAGTGAAATTTACCCATTTTTACCCCTCTATCGCAGAATTCTGAAATGGGTTTGATACAATATTATTCATGATTTTGATTATACTATGTATGGGGATCAAATTATATACCAACTCAATGTGACGCAAAAATTGTTTCTATGTCTGGCAACCAGCTATGTATTTCAGTCGAGAAAAGTAAAAAAAGTGAAATTTACCCATTTTTACCCCTCTATCGCAGAATTCTGAAATGGGTTAGATACAATATTATTCATGATTTTGATTATACTATGTATGGGGATCAAATTCTATACCAACTCAATGTGACGCAAAAATTGTTCCTATGTCTGGCAACCAGATATGTATTTCAGTCGAGAAAAGTAAAAAAAGTGAAAATTACCCATTTTTACCCCAATATCGCAGAATTCTGAAATGGGTTAGATACAATATTATTCATGATTTTGATTATACTATGTATGGGGCTCAAGTTCTATACCAACTCAATGTGACGCAAAAATTGTTTCTATGTCTGGCAACCAGATATGTATTTCAGTTGAGAAAAGTAAAAAAAGTGAAAATTACCCATTTTTACCCCTCTATTGCAGAATTCTGAAATGGGTTAGATACAATATTATTCATGATTTTGATTATACTATGTATGGGGATCAAATTGTATACCAACTCAATGTGACGCAAAAATTATTTCTATGTCTGGCAACCAGATATGTATTTCAGTCGAGAAAAGTAAAAAAAGTGAAAATTACCCATTTTTACCCCTCTATCGCAGATTTCTGAAATGGGTTAGATACAATATTATTCATGATTTTGATTATACTATGTATGGGGATCAAATTGTATACCAACTCAATGTGACGCAAAAATTGTTTCTATGTCTGGCAACCAGATATGTATTTCAGTCGAGAAAAGTCAAAAAAGTGAAAATTACCCGTTTTTACCCCTCTATCGCAGAATTCTGAAATGGGTTAGTTACAATATTATTCATGATTTTGATTTTACTATGTATAGGGCTCGAATTCTATACCAACTCAATGTGACGCAAAAATTGTTTCTATGTCTGGCAACCAGATATGTATTTCAGTCGAGAAAAGTAAAAAAAGTGAAAATTACACATTTTTACCCCTCTATCGCAGAATTCTGAAATGGGTTAGATACAATATTATTCATGATTTTGATTATACTATGTATGGGGATCAAATTGTATACCAACTCAATGTGACGCAAAAATTGTTTCTATGTCTGGCAACCAGATATGTATTTCAGTCGAGAAAAGTAAAAAAAGTGAAAATTACCCATTTTTACCCCACTATCGCAGAATTCTGAAATGGGTTAGGTACAATATTATTCATGATTTTGATTATACTATGTATAGGGCTCGAATTCTATACCAACTCAATGTGACGCAAAAATTGTTTCTATGTCTGGCAACCAGATATGTATTTCAGTCGAGAAAAGTAAAAAAAGTGAAAATTACCCATTTTTACCCCTCTATCGCAGAATTCTGAAATGGGTTAGATACAATATTATTCATGATTCTAATTATACTATTTATGGGGCTCGAATTCTATACCAACTCAATGTGACGCAAAAATTGTTTCTATGTCTGGCAACCAGCTATGTATTTCAGTCGAGAAAAGTAAAAAAAGTGAAATTTACCCATTTTTACCCCTCTATCGCAGAATTCTGAAATGGGTTAGATACAATATTATTCATGATTTTGATTATACTATGTATGGGGCTCAAGTTCTATACCAACTCAATGTGACGCAAAAATTGTTTCTATGTCTGGCAACCAGATATGTATTTCAGTCGAGAAAAGTAAAAAAAGTGAAAATTACCCATTTTTACCCCTCTATCGCAGAATTCTGAAATGGGTTAGATACAATATTATTCATGATTTTGATTATACTATGTATGGGGATAGAATTGTATACCAACTCAATGTGACGCAAAAATTATTTCTATGTCTGGCAACCAGATATGTATTTCAGTCGAGAAAAGTAAAAAAAGTGAAAATTACCCATTTTTACCCCTCTATCGCAGATTTCTGAAATGGGTTAGATACAATATTATTCATGATTTTGATTATACTATGTATGGGGATCAAATTGTATACCAACTCAATGTGACGCAAAAATTGTTTCTATGTCTGGCAACCAGATATGTATTTCAGTCGAGAAAAGTAAAAAAAGTGAAAATTACCCATTTTTACCCCTCTATCGCAGAATTCTGAAATGGGTTAGTTACAATATTATTCATGATTTTGATTTTACTATGTATAGGGCTCGAATTCTATACCAACTCAATGTGACGCAAAAATTGTTTCTATGTCTGGCAACCAGATATGTATTTCAGTCGAGAAAAGTAAAAAAAGTGAAAATTACACATTTTTACCCCTCTATCGCTGAATTCTGAAATGGGTTAGATACAATATTATTCATGATTTTGATTATACTATGTATGGGGATCAAATTGTATACCAACTCAATGTGACGCAAAAATTGTTTCTATGTCTGGCAACCAGATATGTATTTCAGTCGAGAAAAGTAAAAAAAGTGAAAATTACCCATTTTTACCCCACTATCGCAGAATTCTGAAATGGGTTAGGTACAATATTATTCATGATTTTGATTATACTATGTATAGGGCTCGAATTCTATACCAACTCAATGTGACGCAAAAATTGTTTCTATGTCTGGCAACCAGATATGTATTTCAGTCGAGAAAAGTAAAAAAAGTGAAAATTACCCATTTTTACCCCTCTATCGCAGAATTCTGAAATGGGTTAGATACAATATTATTCATGATTCTAATTATACTATTTATGGGGCTCGAATTCTATACCAACTCAATGTGACGCAAAAATTGTTTCTATGTCTGGCAACCAGCTATGTATTTCAGTCGAGAAAAGTAAAAAAAGTGAAATTTACCCATTTTTACCCCTCTATCGCAGAATTCTGAAATGGGTTAGATACAATATTATTCATGATTTTGATTATACTATGTATGGGGATCAAATTGTATACCAGCTCAATGTGACGCAAAAATTGTTTCTATATCTGGCAACCAGATATGTATTTCAGTCGAGAAAAGTCAGAAAAGTGAAAATTACCAGTTTTTACCCCTCTATCGTAGAATTTTGAAATGGGTTAGATACAATATTATTCATGATTCTGATTATACTATGTATGGGGCTCAAATTCTATACCAACTCAATATGACGCAAAAATTGCTTCTATGTCTGGTAACCAGATATGTATTTCAGTCGAGAAAAGTAAAAAAAGTGAAATTTACCCATTTTTACCCCTCAATCTGCAGAATTCTGAAATGGGTTAGATACAATATTATTCATGATTCTGATTATACTATGTATAGGGCTCAAATTCTATACCAACTCAATGTGACGCAAAAAATGTTTCTATGTCTGGCAACCAGATATGTATTTCAGTCGAGAAAAGTAAAAAAAGTGAAAATTACACATTTTTACCCCAATATCGCAGAATTCTGAAATGGGTTAGATAAAATATTATTCATGATTCTGATTATACTATATATGAGGCTCAAATTCTATACCAACTCAATGTGACGCAAAAATTGTTTCTATGTCTGGCAACCAGATATGTATTTCAGTCGAGAAAAGTAAAAAAAAGTGAAAATTAACCCTTTTTACCGCTCTATCGCAGAATTCTGAAATGGGTTAGATACAATATTATTCATGATTCTGATTATAATATGTATGGGGCTCAAATTCTATACCAACTCAATGTGACGCAAAAATTGTTTCTATGTCTGGCAACCAGATATGTATTTCAGTCGAGAAAAGTAAAAAAAGTGAAATTTACCCATTTTTACCCCTCTATCGCAGAATTCTGAAATGGGTTAGATACAATATTATTCATGATTTTGATTATACTATGTATGGGGATCAAATTCTATACCAACTGAATGTGACGCAAAAATTGTTTCTATGTCTGGCAACCAGATATGTATTTCAGTCAAAAAAAGTCAAAAAAGTGAAATTTACCCATTTTTACCTCTCTATCGCAGATTTCTGAAATGGGTTAGATACAATATTATTCATGATTTTGATTATACTATGTATGGGGATCAAATTCTATACCAACTCAATGTGATGCAAAAATTGTTTCTATGTCTGGCAACCAGCTATGTATTTCAGTCGAGAAAAGTCAAAAAAGTGAAATTTACCCATTTTTACCCCTCTATCGCAGAATTCTGAAATGGGTTTGATACAATATTATTCATGATTTTGATTATACTATGTATGGGGATCAAATTATATACCAACTCAATGTGACGCAAAAATTGTTTCTATGTCTGGCAACCAGCTATGTATTTCAGTCGAGAAAAGTAAAAAAAGTGAAATTTACCCATTTTTACCCCTCTATCGCAGAATTCTGAAATGGGTTAGATACAATATTATTCATGATTTTGATTATACTATGTATGGGGATCAAATTCTATACCAACTCAATGTGACGCAAAAATTGTTCCTATGTCTGGCAACCAGATATGTATTTCAGTCGAGAAAAGTCAAAAAAGTGAAAATTACCCATTTTTACCCCAATATCGCAGAATTCTGAAATGGGTTAGATACAATATTATTCATGATTTTGATTATACTATGTATGGGGCTCAAGTTCTATACCAACTCAATGTGACGCAAAAATTGTTTCTATGTCTGGCAACCAGATATGTATTTCAGTTGAGAAAAGTAAAAAAAGTGAAAATTACCCATTTTTACCCCTCTATCGCAGAATTCTGAAATGGGTTAGATACAATATTATTCATGATTTTGATTATACTATGTATGGGGATCAAATTGTATACCAACTCAATGTGACGCAAAAATTATTTCTATGTCTGGCAACCAGATATGTATTTCAGTCGAGAAAAGTAAAAAAAGTGAAAATTACCCATTTTTACCCCTCTATCGCAGATTTCTGAAATGGGTTAGATACAATATTATTCATGATTTTGATTATACTATGTATGGGGATCAAATTGTATACCAACTCAATGTGACGCAAAAATTGTTTCTATGTCTGGCAACCAGATATGTATTTCAGTCGAGGAAAGTCAAAAAAGTGAAAATTACCCATTTTTACCCCTCTATCGCAGAATTCTGAAATGGGTTAGTTACAATATTATTCATGATTTTGATTTTACTATGTATAGGGCTCGAATTCTATACCAACTCAATGTGACGCAAAAATTGTTTCTATGTCTGGCAACCAGATATGTATTTCAGTCGAGAAAAGTAAAAAAAGTGAAAATTACACATTTTTACCCCTCTATCGCAGAATTCTGAAATGGGTTAGATACAATATTATTCATGATTTTGATTATACTATGTATGGGGATCAAATTGTATACCAACTCAATGTGACGCAAAAATTGTTTCTATGTCTGGCAACCAGATATGTATTTCAGTCGAGAAAAGTAAAAAAAGTGAAAATTACCCATTTTTACCCCACTATCGCAGAATTCTGAAATGCGTTAGGTACAATATTATTCATGATTTTGATTATACTATGTATAGGGCTCGAATTCTATACCAACTCAATGTGACGCAAAAATTGTTTCTATGTCTGGCAACCAGATATGTATTTCAGTCGAGAAAAGTAAAAAAAGTGAAAATTACCCATTTTTACCCCTCTATCGCAGAATTCTGAAATGGGTTAGATACAATATTATTCATGTTTTTTATTATACTATGTATGGGGATCAAATTGTATACCAACTCAATGTGGCGCAAAAATTGTTTCTATGTCTGGCAACCAGCTATGTATTTCAGTCGAGAAAAGTAAAAAAAGTGAAAATTACCCATTTTTACCCCTCTATCGCAGAATTCTGAAATGGGTTAGATACAATATTATTCATGATTTTGATTATACTATGTATGGGGATCAAATTGTATACCAACTCAATGTGACGCAAAAATTGTTTCTATGTCTGGCAACCAGATATGTATTTCAGTCGAGAAAAGTAAAAAAAGTGAAAATTACCCATTTTTACCTCACTATCGCAGAATTCTGAAATGGGTTAGGTACAATATTATTCATGATTTTGATTATACTATGTATAGGGCTCGAATTCTATACCAACTCAATGTGACGCAAAAATTGTTTCTATGTCTGGCAACCAGATATGTATTTCAGTTGAGAAAAGTAAAAAAAGTGAAAATTACCCATTTTTACCCCTCTATCGCAGAATTCTGAAATGGGTTAGATACAATATTATTCATGATTTTGATTATACTATGTATGGGGATCAAATTGTATACCAACTCAATGTGACGCAAAAATTGTTTCTATGTCTGGCAACCAGATATGTATTTCAGTCGAGAAAAGTAAAAAAAGTGAAAATTACCCATTTTTACCCCTCTATCGCAGAATTCTGAAATGGGTTAGATACAATATTATTCATGATTTTGATTATACTATGTATGGGGATCAAATTGTATACCAACTCAATGTGACGCAAAAATTGTTTCTATGTCTGGCAACCAGATGTGTATTTCAGTCGAGAAAAGTAAAAAATGTGAAAATTACCCATTTTTACCCCAATATCGCAGAATTCTGAAATGGGTTAGATACAATATTATTCATGATTTTGATTATACTATGTATGGGGATCAAATTCTATACCAACTGAATGTGACGCAAAAATTGTTTCTATGTCTGGCAACCAGATATGTATTTCAGTCGAGAAAAGTAAAAAAAGTGAAAATTACCCATTTTTACCCCTCTATCGTAGTTTTCTGAAATGGGTTAGATACAATATTATTCATGATTCTGATTATACTGTGTATGGGGATCAAATTCTATACCAACTCAATGTGACGCAAAAATTGTTTCTATGTCTGGCAACCAGATATGTATTTCAGTCGAGAAAAGTCAGAAAAGTGAAAATTACCCGTTTTTACCCCTCTATCACAGAATTTCTAAATGGGTTAGATACAATATTATTCATGATTTTGATTATACTATGTATGGGGATCAAATTCTATACCAACTGAATGTGACGCAAAAATTGTTTCTATGTCTGGCAACCAGATATGTATTTCAGTCGAGAAAAGTAAAAAAAGTGAAAATTACTCATTTTTACCCCTCTATCGCAGTTTTCTGAAATGGGTTAGATACAATATTATTCATGATTCTGATTATACTATGTATGGGGATCAAATTCTATACCAACTGAATGTGACGCAAAAATTGTTTCTATGTCTGGCAACCAGATATGTATTTCAGTCGAGAAAAGTCAGAAAAGTGAAAATTACCCGTTTTTACCCCTCTATCACAGAATTTCTAAATGGGTTAGATACAATATTATTCATGATTTTGATTATACTATGTATGGGGATCAAATTCTATACCAACTCAATGTGACGCAAAAATTGTTTCTATGTCTGGCAACCAGATATGTATTTCAGTCGAGAAAAGTCAAAAAAGTGAAATTTACCCATTTTTACACCTCAATCTGCAGAATTCTGAAATGGGTTAGATACAATATTATTCATGATTCTGATTATACTATGTATGGGGATCAAATTGTATACCAACTCAATTTGACGCAAAAATTGTTTGTATGTCTGGCAACCAGATATGTATTTCAGTCGAGAAAAGTCAAAAAAGTGAAAATTACCCATTTTTACCCCTCTATCGCAGAATTCTGAAATGGGTTAGATACAATATTATTCATGATTTTGATTATACTATGTATGGGGATCAAATTCTATACCAACTCAATGTGACGCAAAAATTGTTTCTATGTCTGGCAACCAGATATGTATTTCAGTCGAGAAAAGTCAAAAAAGTGAAATTTACCCATTTTTACCCATCTATCGCAGATTTCTGAAATGGGTTAGATTCAATATTATTCATGATTTTGATTATACTATGTGTGGGGCTCAAATTCTATACCAACTCAATGTGTCGCAAAAATTTTTTCTATGTCTGGCAACCAGATATATATTCAAGTCAAGAAAAGTAAAAAAAGTGAAAATTACACATTTTTACCCCTCAATCTGCTCAAAACTACACATTGTTCTAGAAGTTTTATTTCACCTGTGACCAAGAAAATCAAACTATTGTTCTCTAGTCTTGGGTAGTGCCTTAACCTCTGTACCATGGTCTTCTACTGTCTTGGGTTAGAGTTCTGTTCATCTTGTTTTGTTAAAGTTTTTATAGTTTATATAGGAAATATTTATTTTAATGTTGTTACTGTTCTTAAAATATTCTATTTATTCTTTTTTCCTATCCTCACTGGGTTGCTTTCCCTGTTGGAGCCCTTGGGCTTATAACTTATCCTGCTTTTCTAACTAGGGCTGTAGCTTAGCAAATAATAATAATAATAATAATAATTATTATTATTATCATTATCTTTATTATTATTATTATTATTATTATTATTATTATTATTATTATTATTATTATTATTAAAAAAAAGGCAAAAACTTGAAAATTGACAAAATTTATCGCCCAACCACCAGGCCTGCTTTCGGATGCAACATGCTGCCAAAATTTCATTCTTATTGTTTTTAATTTGCTTTCATTCTTTTTTTATTTCACATTGTAAGCAAATCTAGGAATGAGATTTATTTTTTTTCCAATATCTGTGCAGTCATTTAAGGCCGCAGTTCATTTATCAACATTTGTGACTGATACAGTGATAGGTGTATTAGTATTTTGATTCGATTTTAAAATGAGTAATCTTTGTGCAAACAATATTTCCCTTAACCATTAACAAGTCTGAATGAAAAGGCATAGTGATAGTGTTGCAAGATGGGCGAGACTAAATATCCCTGTTTTGGTCTTTCAAAATTGGTTCATGGCTATCTCCTGAACTTGAGGTACATTCAACAATAGGAATACAGTGGGCCTATAGCATAATAGAAATCTAGATACAAAACAAATATTTGTGAAGAAAAGGTTACTAATTTACAAAAAGAAAAACTTCCTATTTCTTTGAAAACCAATATTTTTTCGTTAGTGTGAAGGAAGAAAAATAATATTTGATGATGAGCGAGGATGGATATTTTAGAAAATATATATAAAGTTATGAAAAACAGACGTACATAATGTGTTGAATGCATGTCGATAACATCATTTTAATTATTTGTGGAGAAAATTCCAAATAATTAGTAAAATTATCCAACATGAAAACTGATTCTGTTGTTTTCAAGCTTATTTATTGTCTAATAGGAATTCTTTGGGTCGGATTAAAAGCTTCGTTAATCTTTTGTTTGCCGGGAGGGATATTAGTTAATCTGCAACAACTTAATAGTTAAACTGTCGATCTACTCCCACTACCATCTGTTCAGAATTTGTGCCCTCATTAACAGAAACAATCTTTTTGCTATTTGTTATAGATTTTGTGTCTTCCCAATTTAATTTTACATATATCCTGCTTTTCATAAATATGAAACCTTCGAATAAAATTTCCCACTTGATTTTAGTATTATTTTTCCCTTTTTACCCTCTTGGACTCAAAATTTCGACAAAACGTTAATTTTCCTCCAACTGGCCACATTATGACTATCAGTGGTTAGGGCTTTATATACACCAGAGTATTAGTACCCTCATTAATAGAACCAACTTTTCTACTATTTGTTAGAGATTTTGTAGCTTCTCCCATTTAAGTATCGTGCTTTACATAAATGCGAAACCGAGTAAACTTTCTCTG
Source organism: Palaemon carinicauda (assembly GCF_036898095.1). Lineage (NCBI taxonomy): Eukaryota > Metazoa > Arthropoda > Malacostraca > Decapoda > Palaemonidae > Palaemon > Palaemon carinicauda. Next base: position 110,034,126 of record NC_090742.1, read on the forward strand.
TTGATTTCGAAGTTTTCTTCTCATTTTCCTAAAACAGGGAAACTTTCCTCTATTCTGTTTTAATGTTAATATTTTATTTTAATTGTTCATTACTTAGGTCGTTTTTTTCCTTATTTCCCTACTAGGATCCTATCGAGACACTATACTAAAACATCGTCTGTTATTATGACCTGGCCTTACTAATCGAGAAAGTTATTTACTGCTAGCCGAACATAACGCTATCCTCGGGTAGCTATCTCCGGGTAGAAAGATTTCAGTTAAGGTGAGGGTACGGTCCTTTAATGGGATTAAGTAAGGAAGCGACTGTTTAAGGAGGTAGGTAAAGATACTGCCTTCTAAGTGGGGAGGATCGATGGGAGGGGGTAGCCCAAACCCTGGTAGGTAAGGATACGGTTTCTAAGTTAATTTAGGTGGGGATGGTAGTTTAGCTGGTGATCTTGTGTTTGCTTTCATTTTCAAATGTAATTTTAAGTCTTAATCTTTAGAAATATAGTACTTTGGTGCCACTTACATGAATCATATATTTTTCCAAATGGTCATCTTGTGTTTATTATACGTTTGTGACCATTACTATAGCTGCAAATCACTCGTTTTGAGCATTTTTCCACCCTAAAAACTCATGTTTCCCACTGGGATCCCTTCAATTACATTTATGTAAGGGGTCCAAAACTCATAAACGGGTAGTTTGTCCAAACAAGCGTGGTCAGAAATGCATAAAACACAAGATAGCGAATAGGAAAACATATGGTTCGTGAATTTGGCTCAAAAGTATAGTATCATATATTTACAGGTTGAAATAAACATTATCTATTCCTTAGACTGATTTTGGTATTTTGATGAATTTTCCCTCAATGAACTTTGTAAAAGGTGGACGAAATACTTCATAATATCAAATATCTTGTGTTTTTAACGCAAATTGTATTACAGTTGTAACAACCTCTTATTCGGAAATGTCATCCAAGAATGATACACCTTCTCACGCTAATATGAAACAAATAATCTTTATTGATATTGACGCAACTTGTAATTTCAAACGTTTTGAAGTTTTCCTTTATGAATATCGTTATTTTCTCTTACTTTACTATTTATTTCTTTTAAAGAAAATGCTAAGGTAAAGTCAATGGGGAAAAAATATCATAAAGTACTTTTCAGTAAATGAAGCCCAACAAAAATAACTAGCAAAAATCTGTTTTTTGAACGAATCCTGACGTGTGAAAGTCATAGAAGAAAGATTATGAATTTCTTAACACCGGGAATCTTAGCTAAACACATTTGCTACTGAAACTATTACGAATAGAAATAAAAAAAATTAATGAGGATTATCATCAAGAGTTGAATTATAAAATTGGATGTAGGGAGTATTTAAAACTTAAATTATAAGTTTAGACCATAATATCAGCAGTACGATTTGATAGTGTGTGTGTGTTCTTTTTACGCAGGTTTTATTTATACTTATCTTTGCAAACTGTGTCATATTCAGATAGTAACGACCATTTTCCAGTCTAAACTTTTGGAAGACTGAATAATTGATATTGTTAAGAATCTCATTGAAATTTTCGCGAAGAATCCTAAAAGAGAGGGACTAGAGTTAAGGTTTCAAGAGAAAATACTAAAAGGATTACAACAGCGTGTGAGGTCACTCAGATTTTAGCAGTGTTAATATTTGCATTTATTTACCATTAGTTATTAAAGGTGATATGAAAATTCCACGGAATGCAAAAATTTCACCCCATTAGTCAATGGTAAATAAGATTTGGTTGTTTTCGTTATCTCTTCTCATATGTCATTTTTACTCTCATTATTATTATTATTATTATTATTATTATTATTATTATTATTATTATTATTATCATTATTATTATTATTATTATTATTATTATTATTATTATTATTATTATTATTATTATTATTAATATTACTATTACTATTACTATTAGCTAAGCTATAACCCTAGTTTGAAAAGCATGATCCTATAAGCCCAAGTGCTCCAAGAGAGAAAATTAGGCCAGTGACGAAAGGGAATAAGTAAATAAATCAAATACAAGACAGGCAATTGACAAATAGCATATTTTGAGAACTTTAACAACACTGTAATAGATCTTTCATACATAAATCATAACAATATATGTCAACCTATTTAACATAAAAACATTCTTTTGCTGATATTTCTTAGCTAATGTGGATATTTTCTGGTCTCTACGTGTTATATGATAAATATTCAAAACTATATTGATACCACGATGGATCACGAGTTGCATGGATGCCATATCTATCAAATATGATCAAATTACACTGAAAGTAAGAGTATGCTGAATTTAAATCTTCAATATAACACCAACGGCTGGATTTAGTATCTTAGAAAAATTATTGATTTTAAAGACAAATAGAAGCTTAGATCGGGGAGAAATGCCCCAGGACAGCCACTTGAAAGAATAAGACTTCTGAGAAGTTATTGACGGTAAACTTCTAAGATATAGTAAGGGAGAATACAGGTAAACACAATAACATTACTAATTGCAAAACGCCCCTCTCGGGCATTCGCCGAACTGGTTTTTGAGTCACACTCAAGCTCAATTATTTTTCGTAGCGTCTGCAACCTCACTATCATTGTGAGTTAAGGATTGGGGTGTTTGAGGGAGCCTATAGGTCTACCTGTTGAGTCATTAGCAGCCAATGTCTGGCCCTCCCTATTCCTAGCTTGGTTGGAGAGGTTGCTAGGGACTGATTATATGTATACATGGTCTGTCTCTAGGGCATTGTCCTACTAGCTAGGGCATTGTTATTGTCCCCCGCCTCTGCCATTCAAGATCGGCTTTAAACATTTAAGGCCTATATTGGTGATTGGAGTGTGCTATAGATTAAAAAGAGCATTTCCATTAACTGCCTCGAAGCAATGAGAGGAATGTCCTTTACAATAAGAGGCATATTCATCATCATCCTTCTAAGGAAGAAATTTTACCAAGAATAGCAGGGGTCGATAGCTATCGATACAGTTAAGAATATTAAATTCTCGATAATTAAAAAAAGTGATGAACCATGTACTGTTAAAAGATAACAACAACAACAACAACAATAATAATAATAATAATAATAATAATAATAATAATAATAATAATAATAATAATAATAATAATAATAATAATAATAATAATTCACGATGAGCAACAATATATACAGATTTTACGATGTTTTGCTAAGGCATTAATATTTATGCTTACGCTTCATGTTATGATATTTTAATTACGCCTAAACTGTATTTTAATTGCAGAGTTCCGTCAAAATAAACACACACACAATTATAAACCAAATTTCATTTTTTGGAATATTTAAGAAGTTATATAATTTCCCAAGTCAACGGCAACATTCCCAATATGTATGATGTCTTCAAAATACAAAACATTGACTATCATGCACAGTTTATCTCCAAAGGCTCTTAGCTTCCAGGCAACACTGATTGATATGACCAAATACGATTTGAGGAGACCTGTGAAATTGAGCGCTTTCTATCCTACCCATATCATCAGTGTCCAGCCAATGGGGGATAATAGCTAACGTAATAATTACTCCGCTCATGGTCGTTATATAAGATTGATTATATTTCCTTTCAATTTGATGGCATTGTGATGCCGATAATGATAAGCAAGAGAGCTAATTTTTCTTTAACTTATTCGAAGTTTCTTACTTATTATCTCTAAAACATTACGATGCTTCCATGTTTCCAGTGCAATTATGCATACATGCATTACGAAATGAGGGAAACTAGATTTTTAGTAAAGTGAATTCTATGGCGTGATTAATATTTTTGAGCTGACGGATAAACAACTACAGAGGGTACTGTTGATGCTGATCATGATGTCTGGAAAACAAAAAAGATTATTATTATTATTATTATTATTATTATTATTATTATTATTAACTAAGCAATAACACTAGTAGGAAAAACAGTATGCTGTAAGCCCGAGAGCCTTAACAATGAAAATAGCTCAGTGAGAAAGGAAATAAGGAAACAGAAAGAATAGTGTGTCTGAGTGTCCTCTTATTTGAAGTCTTCCATAAATCAAATTAATTTGTATAATACCCACATTTCAGCAGGCCATTTCATTAATGAAAAGTGTCCCAGAAGATTTCCCTAAAATGGGACCTAACTAATTTTGAACTTTAGACTATCATTAAAACTTAGGTAGCCTAATGAAATATGGCAAAAATTCACCCCTTATTCAAAACCTTCAATAAAGGCAGCATATTCTCGTAAATTAATCACATTACAGAAGTTTTGAACATTTTTTAGTACTGTTCAAATTACAATTTGATCTGCAGCCAATTACTTTGATGGTTGTATTATCGTTGCCTGGCAACATAATTGTCATATTTGCGATCAATTTTTAACTAAGTTGTCTTGGCACAATAATGAAAATCTTACACGTATTATTATTATTATTATTATTATTATTATTATTATTATTATTATTATTATTATTATTTGCTAAGCTACAACCCTAGTTGGAAAAGCAAGAAAAAATAGCCCAGTGAGGTATGGAAACGAGGAAATAAATAAACTATAAGAGAAGTAATGAACAATTGAAATAAAATAAAATATTTCAAGAGCAGTAACAACATTAAAATAGGTCTTTCATAAATAAAATATAAGAACTAAAAAAAAAAATAATTAAAAAACAAGAGCAAGAGAAATAAGATAGATTGCTGTGCCTGGGTATAGCCTCAAGCAAGAGAACTCTATTGATGTAGTTTATTGTTTCTAAACACATTCCTGTATAAAATTCCTTACACCTGAATATTGGAATGTAAAGCATTATATCTCATGGAAACATGTACTGTTATATGCACGTAATTCACAGGTAAGAATTGGAATTTAAAGCCAATATCAAAAGCATAGAAACCAAGTTATAGCATAAAGTATGCTTTCTATTAAAATAAAGGGAAGTTCTTGTTTCGTTAAAATGCAACTCAATAACGACAACAATTAGAAAGTGATATCAGATTTTTGTTACAAATCCAAACTCGACTCCACATTAAAATCAAAACAATTCTTCATTTGTAATTTGGCCCTATTCGGATTATAGGAGAGGACAGAATAATACTTTTGGAGTAATTAAATATGCAAACGAAATGAATAGATATACATTGCATTTGTGGAAAATCTTTATCGACCAATCAGAAACTGAAGGACGAACTGACAAACAGCAACACAGATACACGCACCAACGACCACCTCTCTCTCTCAAAAAAAAAAAAAAAAAAAAAAAAAAAAAAAAAAAAAATACCCAGGGATCAGAGTGGATAGAATATTTGAATCAGAAATCCAGTAGTTGAAAAAGATGATGGAAGCAGATTTTGAGTCGCCTAATATCTAAGCGGAAACCTTTTTCTTTCATATTTCTTTTTCTGTTGATTTCCAAATACGTAATCCTTTGCAACACTCGAAGCAGCCATAATTCTTGTGCCTTTTTATTCTGTGATAGCTAGAAGAATTACGCTATGATCGATACATACATTCATACATATGTATATATTTACACACACACACTCACACACACACACACACACATATATATATATATATATATATATATATATATATATATATATATATATATAATCATTTATTTATTTATTTATACACACATACATATACATACATCCATATATATATATATATACATATATATATATATAAACACACACACACATATATATATATATATATATATTTATATATATATATATATATATCTATATATATATCTATATATATATATATATATATATATATATATATATGAATTAAGCGTAAATAAAGACAGAAAACCACTAAAGCAATTTCCAATTCAAAAGAACGATTAGCATTGTATCATGTATGTATATATATATATATATATATATATATATATGTATATATATATATATATATATATATATATATATATATATATATATATATATATATATATATAAAACAACAGACAAGAAAACTATCAAGACATATATGATGAACTCTTAATTTGCTCATGGGCTGTCTCCTTATTCAGAGGAACTCAGGATCCCTGTATTCATTGAATTTCATTCAACTGTATTTTTATTTCGTTGTAACTCTGACAGAGTCAGCAAGATAAAGTACTTATTCAAATCGAGATTTATTTCTTTCCTTTTGTGGCTACACATAGTCCTATATCTCATCATCACCATCATCATAGCTGTCACTCGGTATCGAGTATTACTGTTTCAAAGACCTTATTGAGTTCTCAAATGAGAAAAGACTCCAATTCTAGATCCACACTCTTCCACAGTGTGGACACACATTATCAGGAGGCAGAGGAAGTTGTAGGTTTTCTCGTATAGCTGATCTTCTTGCTCTTTTTTTTCATTTTTCTCCTTGTTAAGTTTTCTCTGGTGTTCATCAATGCCTTCTTTTATATTTGCCATTCCAGGTTTAGTAATTGATGTTACATATTTTCATATTTGTCTTCAGAGAGTTCTGGAAACGCCTCTCTCTCTCTCTCTCTCTCTCTCTCTCTCTCTCTCTCTCTCTCTCTCTCTCTCTCTCTCTCTCTCTCTCTCTCTCTCTCTCTCTCTCTCTCTCTGTATATATATATATATAAATTCTACTTTGAAGAATACTGCTGTCCGCAAAAAGGTTCTGCCATTTTTATATAAAGAATTTTGGTTTCAGTTGTTTGGACCTCTTCGTTTCTCTACCGAATATCATGTTTCTGAACTTCAAAAATTTTCCTTGCAATGGATATGTTTCCATTGTTTGTATTTATGCAACCTTTTATCAATTCTAACCAAACTTTAATTGGCTTTTAGGTCTATTCTCTGCTGATAAAAATGATCTGTTGAATTTCCGTTATCAGTTTTTCATCAGTTTGTTTTTCAAAAAATGGACAAAGCTATTTGTTCTTATTCTGTTAGTGATATCTGGCTTTACTTAATGGCATTAGAAATTATTGCCTTTTCTTAGGTTTACGTTTCAAAAGTGTAATTGATATTCTTTTACTTGTTCGAGTCCAATTTCAAAAGTGAATATCTGTATTAGAAGTTGGAAACGTTTTTGTATTGATTATTGAACGAATAAAGCAGAAATGTGAATTAAACTTGAAAACTAAAAATTTTAAATTTCTTTATAAATATTTGATTAGTGATAACATATATCAGTGAATTGTTTTTTTGACGGTACAAATTTTACCAGGAGGAATTGACACAGCCTGAACAGCTCTTTACTCTATTAATAAAAAATACCTATTCTTGTTCTGTTTGATATTGTGTATTAGCAAAATAACCTTTTACTGAACATGAAAAAAACATATTTAAGTTTCAACAAAATGTTTTTGACATCTTATCATCATTATGATATTTATCATAATGATTATTGGTAACAGTTTTCCTAACAGGAGGATACAGCAATACTTTTAAGTTTGTAAATTCTATTACTTCATGCCATAAATGCAAATTCAAGATTTACCCTTGTAGCTAAAAAAATATCTACGAAAAAGCTGTATTAAACGCTACCATCTTCGAAAGGAATAAATTTTCCATAAGATTTAATACTCCTCATTCAATGAACTGAAAGAAGAGCGGAGGAGAGAAATCCATAAACAAATCAAGTCTTTACCTCTAAACAAAGCATCTCAAGTGTCAGATACTGAATATTAGATTTCCTGATATGTATCTTTGCCCTACTTGAATACGAAAACGGCTTTGCTTGAAATATTCAGAGAGAGAGAGAGAGAGAGAGAGAGAGAGAGAGAGAGAGAGAGAGAGAGAGAGAGAGAGAGAGAGAGAAGGGATGGTCATTGATTTACGTTCGAGATCGGTTTTCAGAGGCATAAATGAATGAATGATTGATGATTATCTAGCATCATAAATCAGTGGTAATTGGTGCTGATTAGAGAATATTCGATAAGCATTTGATAACTTGGGATAAGAAAAAGCCCTTAAATGAATAATTAACTTAACAACGAAATATTTAAAATCTAAAATTTAAAACCGAGTAAAAAGGCCAGCTTCCAATACGATCTTAGAAATGCCAATTGCATCATACAAAACGTCTCTTCCAAGAATCTTAGTGAGGGCGTACCTGCCATTTTCTTTACGAGCTTCAGAGAGGAATCGTTCTTTGATATCCACAAGACTGGGACATTCAATAATTAAATGCCTGTCAGTCAGAGGAACCAATAAATCATCACTAAAGGGTTGGCATCTGACAGTCATCAGGTGGATGAAACTTTTAATAACTTGTGTTTCAAGAAGTAGGGTAAATTTCATGGTTCTTAATTGAATATATAGAAAATATAATAAAATTCATTGAATAAACTGTGACGGGAGTGGAAGCGGAATTGATACGAAGACATCTCCCGAACAATTAATTTTAATTAGAGAAGACGCTGGTATCTATAGGCCCCAAAGAGATCACATAAGGGTGACAATTGTATGTTTATGCTCAACGAATTTTGTCAATAAGATTAATCTAGACAGCATAATAAGGGAATGACCAAATAATGCGCACAAGCAACACAGTTCATAGAGAATGATAGTCTCTCCCAAGATCCCAGTATTTTTCATAACTTATACACGATGTATAAGATTAGCCTTGAAAACAAGTGTGTTGCATATTATTATTATTATTATTATTATTATTATTATTATTATTATTATTATTATTATTATTATTATTAGCCAAGTGACAACCCTAGTTGGAAAAGCAAGATGCTATAAGCCCAAGGGCTCCAACAGGGAGAAATAACCCAGTGAGGAAAGGATTTAAGGAAGTAAATAAACGATGAGAAAAAATTAGCAATAAATTATTCTAAAAACAGCAACAACGTCAAAACAGATATGTCACATATAAACTATTAGAAAGATTTATGTCAGCTTGTTTAGCATAAAAGAATTTTCTGCAAGTTAAAACTTTTAAAGTTCTACTAATTCAATAACTCGATTAGGAAGACCATTCCATAACTTGGTCACGGCTGAAATAAAACATCTAAAATACTTTGTAGTATTGAGCCTTATGATGGAGATGGCCTGACTATTAGAATTAACTTCTTGCCTAGTACTACGAACAGGATGGAACTGTCCAGGAAGATTTGAATGTAAAGGATGTTCAGAATTATGAAAATCTTATGCAACATTTATAATGAACTAATTAAACGATTGTGACAAAGGTTAATATCCACATCAGAAATAAGAAATCTAATAGACCGTAAATTTCTGTACAACAAATTAAGATGAGAATCAGCAGCTGGTGACCAGACAGGAAAACAATACTCGAAAGAACGTAGAGTGAAAGAATTAAAATACTTCTTCAGAATAGATTGCTCACCGAAAATCTTAAAAGACTTTCACAATAAGCCAATTTTTTGCGCAATTGAAGAAGACACAGACCTAATGTGTTTCTCAAAAGTAAATTTGCTGTCGAGAGTCACAGCTAAAATTTTAAAAGAGTCATACAAATTTAAAGAAACATTATCAATACTGAGATCCGGATGTTGAGGAGCCACTGTCCTTGAGCTACTTACAATCATACTTAGAGTTTTGTTAGGATTTAACTTCATACCTCATAATTTGCACCATGCACTAATTTTAGCTAGATCGGTAATAAGGGGATTCATCAACTCCAGATCTACATTCAGGAGATGGAATTGATGAAAAGAGAGTAGCATCATCTGCATATGAAACAATCTTTTTTTTCTAGGCCAAACCACAGGTCATGTGTATATCGTGTAAAAAGTAATGGGCCAAGAACAATACCCTGTGTAAAACCATATATTTCATTCCTATACTCGAGTTTCTCATTACTCTGTTTACTGTGAAACACATCAGCCAAAAGGGTTGCCTTTTCCTTTGGACACTGAGTGACTGATCCATCTGGTTTACGTAAAGGAGGAGGTGTTGTATTTACACCAAAGAGAGCAGATTTAAGGGTAGCCCACCACTTATGTTCATGGGCTGTACTAGAGAGGGTTTCTTTTATTTTTAAATTGTATTCCTTTTCAGTAGGCGATGGTGCTACTCTCTTTGCATCAAATTCCTCCCTGAATGTAGACTTATGTCTTTTGAGTCCCCCTAAAGAAATGTAGTTAAAACTAGTGCATTGTGCAATTTAAGGGGCATGAAAAAAAAACTTGAAGTATATCTTGAATAGATCAAGGTAATGACTATTCAGCATACGCATTTTCTACATTGATAAAGTTTCCTTAATTGCATACAAGTTATTTAAATTTAGGGCGTAATTCTTGATTTATCAGTTACTTTTTATAAACTGCTATCCATTGTTTATTCTCCAACTGCACAAAAAAAAGTCATATTGAGAAAGGCTTTTAAGATTTTTGGTTATCAATCTAACCTTATGATTTTTTTTTCTTTTAATTATGTTATGTTTTGAATATTCATCTCTAGTTTGTTCTTCAGTTGTGAACTCTCATCTTAATTTCCTGGACAAAAACTTGTGGGCTTTTAAATTCCTTATACATGATCTGGATGTTAATCTCTTTGATAGTTGTTCATTTGTTCTTTGCGCATATTGCATAAGATTTTTCATAAATATGACAACCCTTTGCCTTCAGATCTCCTCAGACTGTACCATCCAGTACGTAGAGTACGTATTACTAGGTATGGTAGTTGATTCTAACTGCCTCGCAATCTCCATTAAACGACTGAATATCAAACAATATTCTAGAAATTTTATTGTAGCAGTGACAAGATTGAGGAATGATCTTAATCTGGGAGCCGAGTCCCTGGAATTTCAGCAGTTCAACCATTTATTTCAGACACTTTTGTTTGAAATAGGTTAACATAAATTCATGTCATATTTCATATATGACTTATCTATTCAACTTTGTTGTTAATTTTAATCTATCCTATTTTTCTGTATTATTTCTCATTCCTCGTTTATTCGTTACTTCTCTATTCTCTTTCCCCATCGGGCTGCTTTTCCTTTTGAAACCATTGCGCTTGTAGCATTCTACTTTTCAATAGGCATGTGTGTCTGTGTGTGTGTTTGTATGTGTGTATATAACAGTCAGAGAGAGAGAGAGAGAGAGAGAGAGAGAGAGAGAGAGAGAGAGAGAGAGAGTAGATCAATATGAAGTCATTATGAATGTACCTGGTGAAGGAATGCTTTATATCAACCACCTTTGATTTACTTCAGAATTATCAAACCATTTGTACATATCCTCTCTGAAACTAAAGATATGAGCGAATAACAATAATATTTACATATATGAAATCATGTACATTTCATGAAAAACCACTAGCACAATATTTGCTGAATAAATAGAGAGTAACTATGATATACTGGCAAATAAGTAACGTGAATGGGGAATACACACACACACACACACACACATATATATATATATATATATATATAACACCATGCGCTCTGACCAACGACATCGACTGCCTTGTATGATTAACAATTGTCCAGAAGGTATTAGTGTCTTTGCAATTGAAATGGATTGCACTGAATCATAGACAGAGAGCAACTGCAGAGGAGAGCTATTGTTTCTAAAAGGAAGGATGGCTCTCAGTAAATGATATTGAATATAAATGCATAATAAGCAGGGAATATATGCAATGACAGAGCGACATCAGCGAAAGCATTACGGTCATCAGTGATAACAAACTATTTATTAGAATATGTAATGAAATATATCTTCATGATATAAGTTCTCCATTTTTGAAATAATGTATAGGGTTAACTAACCATATTTTAAAGATTATGTAAAATATGGATGAATGTTTCTTTTTTTTTATTCTTGTAGGAAAACATTGATATTTTATACGATCCACATAAAAACCGAATGTGGTACTTGATATTTCATTGTTTTTCAAATTCCATTTCCTTTTTGGATTACCTTAATCATGTCTATTTATTCATCAAGACTAGCCCCACATACATAAAAGAATATTATACAAGAGAGAGAGAGAGAGAGAGAGAGAGAGAGAGAGAGAGAGAGAGAGAGAGAGAGAGATTTTACCCCGTGCGAAAGTAAACATTAATAGAAGCAATTATCATTTCAACTTGAAAAAGCAAATCTTTGAAAAAGGATCGTATTAAAAGTTACCGATGTTGAGAGCCGAACTGTGAGGGAATGTCCAAATTGGCTGAAATAGTTTGGGATATTAGAAGCAGCGAAAAGTTACAAGAAATTCATGGAACTGAAGTGCAGAATCTGCAAAGGAAATTGGATCTTTAGCTGGTAACAGAGGATGCCTTTAACTTTGAACCTGTGGTCTCTCTCTCACACTCTCTCTCTCTCTCTCTCTCTCTCTCTCTCTCTCTCTCTCTCCCCTTCCGTGCAAGTCATTACCAAGAAATATCACGTCAATTCAAACTTCCACAATTTAAGTTGAACTATTGCTATTTTAGACTGATGGTTCGAGATAAAATGAACTCAATATATCTAAAGCAAAAGTTAAAATTGATTATCGAACAGGAAAATACGTTATTTAGTTTTCTTCCAGCAATAATTATACATTATATACTATAAATGTTATTTTAGTTATGTTTTTTTTTTTTTCATTTTATTCCTTGTAATCATATTTTGTAGAATTTTCATCTATCTATCTATCTATCTATCTATCTATATATATATAGATATATATGTATGTATATATATATATATATATATATAGAGAGAGAGAGAGAGAGAGAGAGAGAGAGAGAGAGAGAAATTTGCATATTTTTTACACTATCATACTTTACTATTTATTATTTTGCAAAACCATAAACTATAAAGATTTCGTAATACGACTTCATATTATCGTTTCTATTTTTTCATATATATTTTTACCAATCTGTGATATTTGAGATTTAACTTGAAAAGATCTGTAATTATTTTAGGGTAGAAGATCAGTGCCGTCACAATGACTTCCATCGAATTCTCTCTCTCTCTCTCTCTCTCTCTCTGATTACATGGCTACTGGTATTCTCTTGTTCTGGGAATACTAAAGCCTATTTCTACTCACTGACGGACATCAAACGTTATGAGAAAGGTCAAAACTTTATAGAATTCCACGAATATCCCCAGATCTTTATTCCTTTCAATTATATTGAAGCATCCTACGACATATAACAAAGGATCGAGATTTTCCTTATTCGAATACACCAAGTAATTTTAGCCTCACTTTTCTCTCCTTCGACTTTCATCTATATCTATATTTATAGTTTTGATTGACATTTCGATTCCAAAACTCTCCTTAAAAGACATCATATCCCAATTAGTCTTCTTTTTTTTTTCTTTTTACATCGCATTCAAATCGTTGTTTTAAAACTTCTATGTGCTGTATTTTAGAATTTAGCCTAAAACATTGCAATGAAAATCAGAGAGGTTTAACAAAAGATGAAATTCTGTTTATTTTTGTGTCATCCGGAAAATACTTGAGATTCCTTCTTTTGTCTTCTGAATGGAACGATTTTAAAATTCTCTTATCAAATAGGATCTTCACAATAGAATTGATTTAGTTCATCAGAATTCCTGGAATTTAGTACATACAGACAGATGGATTGGTAGAGTCGATAGAACTTCAAAAGTTCAAATTTGCAGCAAATGTTTTTTTTTTTTTTTTTTTTTTTTGTTGAACAGGCTGCCATAAGTCTTTTTATAGTTTATATATGAAAGATCTGTTTTAGTATTGTTAGTACTCTTAAAATATTTTTTTAATTATTGTCACTTCTCATATGTTTCCTTATTTCCTCTCCTTACTGAACTTTTTTTCTCTGTTGGAGCCCTACGGCTTATAGCATTCTGTTTATCCAAGTAGGGTTGTAGCTTAGCCAGTAATAATAAAAAAAAAAAGAAAAAAAAAATAATAATAATAATAATAATAATAATAATAATAATGAAGATGATGATAATCCATAAATAGCTAGACTGGGGAATTGTGAATTAATAAAGTAGGGAAGGAAAGGAAAGAAAACCATAGGAACATTTCTACATGAAATATAGTATGGTTATATCGAATAAGGAATACCAAAATTAAAAGTTACGACTCTTATTATGATGTATAGTTCATTACAGTCATTTAA
>NC_090742.1:110048675-110053675 GCF_036898095.1 Palaemon carinicauda
ACTGGGTTTGTGATCGAGGCGAACTGTAGAGAGCCTAGAACTTGTTCCTGCTGGCGTCTTGAGATCCGTTTGGATTTTAACAGTCGCTTGACAGACCCTGCTATTTCCTTCCTTTTCTTTGCTGGAATGGAAAGGCAGTGTGACTGAAGATTCCAGTGGATGCCTAACCATTGGAACTTCTGAGCTGGAGATAGGCGAGACTTTTTCGCGTTTATCTGGAATCCCAGGTGTTCGAGAAACTGGGTAACTTTTCTGCAGGATTCTATACAATCCTCGGGCGAGGGCGCCCACACTAGCCAGTCGTCGAGGTAGGCCATCACCTGGACGTTTCGGATGCGGAGCTGTTGTACTACTGCGTCCGCTAGCTTTGTGAATATCCGAGGGGCCACGTTGAGTCCGAAGGGCATGGCCCGGAAGGCATAGCTTTTCCGTTGGAGTCGGAATCCAAGGTAGGAGGAAGCGTGATGGTTCATTGGTATGTGCCAGTATGCGTCCGCCAGGTCTATCGAGACCGTGAAAGACCCTCGAGGCAGGAGGGTTCTGATCTGTTGAAGAGTCAGCATCTTGAACTTGTTGTTCGATATGAATACGTTGAGGGGAGATAAGTCCAGAATGACTCTGAGTCTGTCTGAGTCTTTCTTGGGGACACAAAACAGTCTCCCTTGGAACCTTGTGGACTTCACCCTTCTTATCACCTTCTTGTTCAAGAGGTCTAGCACATATTCTTCCAGGAGGGGGGTTGAACGTTGGAAGAATTGCTGGAAGGTTGGGGGTGGTTGTGCCCAGCTCCAGCCCAGACCTTTCTTGATGATGCTGTGTGCCCAGGAGTCGAAGGTCCAACGATCCTGGAAGTGGCGGAGTCTTCCTCCCACCGGAAGCACTTCATTGCTTCTGGGGTCCCGAGGACTTGCTGCCTCGGCCGCTAGCTCCCTGTCCTCCTCTGCCTCTGGAGGGCCGGCGAGAGGAATCTCTGCCGGAACCCCTGCCTGAGCTTCTACCTTTGGGACGAAAGGTAGTGGAGTGCTGCTCGAAGGCGGGGTTGAAGGCCGGTGATGAGGACAAAACCGGCTGTGGGACCAACTGAAAGGTCTGTGGCGGCTGAGCGGCCACTTGGGGAGTAGCGGGTGCCGGAAACTGACGTCTGTGCTGACGTTGCTGGGGTCTATGCTTCGACTGCTTCCTCTTAGGCTGAGGACCGTCATCCTGAGAGGGCTTTCTCTTCCTAGACATGCCCCATTTGTTGAGAAGGTTCCTGTTCTCAGATGCGGCCTTGTCTGTGATCTCTTTCACTAGATCAGACGGGAAGAGGTACTTGCCCCAGATGTTGGAGGAAATCAGTTTCCGGGGTTCGTGTCTGACAGTGGCACTGGAGAACACGAATTCTCTGCAGGCTCTACGAGCTCGCATGAAGTGGTACAGATCCTTGACTAAGGTTGCCATATGAGATTTGGCAAGGACCATGTAATGGTCAGGGACTCTGGTGTCGCCAGCCATTACGTCCATCTGGACCTGGAGAGTGAGAGATGCTGCCAGCCTCTCCTTCGTTTCCTGTTCCCTACGAAGGAGGTGATCGTTTAGCTTGGGGAGGTCCTCATTAAACTGACGTCCAGCAACGTCAGGATCTAGTTTGCCCACCACGAAGGTGTGTTGCACATCCTTCCAGTGTTTGGTGTCGGGCGGGGTGACTGCGGAGAAAGGTCTGCATTCCTCCAATGCAGGGCAGGATTTCCCTTCTTCTACAGCCTTAACCCTGGATAGGTACGATGGGTCGTTTGCGACCCCGAGCGTCAAAAAAAAACAGGTTTTTCTCACGTGACTCACCCCCGTGACTGAATTTGTGGGTGATCGACCTGCAGGAGGTGTCTCCCCTACACGCTCTAGTAGTGTCCAGATGTGCATTGCTGTAGCTGTACTCCTTCCCCGATTTCTGAGACGCGTCGGGGTCGTTCGCGTCCGAGTTTACCCTTCTAAGGTAGTTTGCATAATTATCAAAGTTATTACGTATTATGAAATTGTCGTAGAATGGTGCAACTTGTATAGGTTATCAGTTGTGGAAAGTCTTGGTGGATTGTTTGGCTACCATGTGCATGTTTTTTTTTTTAGTTAAAATGTCGTTCATCACCACGAGGACCATTTTACCGCGAGTGCCCCTTTTTAATTTTTTTTCATTTATTTGCCAAGTCATTTTTCCGTAAGATATTGCCAAATAGTGTCGTAAAACTTTTGCTTGTTTAGTGTTGGAAAGTGTGTCTAGATGATCTGGCTACCCATGCATGACTTTTTTTTTGTCAGATACGACGTAGTTATTGGTATATTGGGTATTTAACTGCGATTACCAATTTCTGTTTTTTTTCAATATTTGTAAAAATTACTACGTAGTAAGGAATTGCCGTATATTATTCATTTTTTTTTCATGTTTATGTGTTAGAAAGTGTGCCTTGATGGTTGGGCTAACACGTGCATGTCTTTTTTTTTTATCTGAGATGTCGTATATTAGAATGTCGGGCATTTTACCGCGAGTGTCCCTTTTTAATTTTTTTTCATTTTTTTGCCAAGTCATTTTTCCGTAAGATATTGCGAAATAGTGTCGTAAAACTTTTGCTTTTTTAATGTTGGAAAGTGTGTCTAGATTATCTGGCTACCCATGCGTGATTTTGTTTTTGTCAGATACGACGTAGTTATTGGTATATTGGGCATTTAACTGCGGTTGCCAATTTCTGTTTTTTTTCAATATTTGTAAAAATTTACTACGTAGTAAGGAATTGCCGTATATTATTCATTTTTTTTTCATGTTTATGTGTTAGAAAGTGTGCCTTGATGGTTGGGCTAACACGTGCATGTCTTTTTTTTTTTATCTGAGATGCCGTATATTAGAATGTTGGGCATTTTTCCGCGAGTGCCCCTTTTTATTTGTTTTGCATTTTTTTGCTTAGTCATGTTACCGTAAGGAATTGGCAAGTAGTGTCGCAAAACTTATATTTTTATAGTGTTGGAAAGTGTTTCTAGATGATCTGGCTACCCATGCCTATTTTTTTTTTAGCCAGATATGGCGTATATATAAGTATGTGTTCGATTTTCCTGTGATTGCCATTTTTTCGTTTTTTCCCATTTCTTTCAAAATTACTACGTACTAAGGAACTATCACAGAGTAATATTTCATTTATATGTTTATTTGTCGGAAAATATGCCTTGATGGTTTGCCTAGCACGTGGCTGAAATTTTTTTTTTTCTGAAATGCCGTATATTAGAATGGCCATTTTTCCACGAGTGCCCCTTTTTATTTGTTTTGCATTTTTTTGCTTAGTCATGTTACCGTAAGGAATTGGCAAGTAGTGTCGCAAAACTTATATTTTTATAGTGCTGGAAAGTGTTTCTAGATGATCTGGCTACCCATGCCTATCTTTTTTTTAGCCAGATATGGCGTATATATAGGTATGTGTTCGATTTTCCGGTGATTGCCATTTTTTCGTTTTTTCCCAATTCTTTCAAAATTACTACGTACTAAGGAACTATCACAGAGTAATGATTCCTCTAGATGTTTATTTGTCGGAAAATTTTGTTTACTTTTTTTTTGATTGAATATCATCAAATTTTTTTAGCTAAAATATTGTTTTACATTTTTTTTTTTTCGATTTTATTTCCCTTCAAAAAAATTTTTTTGGGTCAGAATTTTAATTTTATAGTCGTAAAATAATCGACAATTATCCAGCAACCCACCATACAATCTTTATGCATATCCAATAATAATTAGATTAGTAAATAACACCTTGAAATTGACATACCCTTCCTACATTTCAAGTGGCAGATTAGGGAGTCTGAGTCAGTGTGGTTGGCGGCCATTTTGTGGACATATCCGAAGCGTAAGCTGCCCTATCTATATATATTCTTGTTCCCTATAGAATTTGTGATATTTTGGTATATTTTTACCTGCATAAATATCATATTATATATTAAATATATGTATTTTTTTACGAAATTTCTAAGTACTCAAAAAATTACCTTTAGATATGGCCCCTGATATAAATGTAATTTACAAAATAATGAAGATTTTTTTACATATTTCTATTTTAGGATAACATATGTTTATTCCCTGAAAAAATTAGCCACTTCCTATTTCATTTGGGTACCCAAAAAAATTCATGAAACTTGGACAAATTTTTTTGGCCAAAAAAAGTTACCCTTTTTTTCTCATTTCAGATCTTCACCTCCATGGGTCTGACTTCATCCAAAATACATCAAGATGTGTCCTAAACATTCAAGAATCAATTCCTAAAAGGATTTGTGTATATATGTATAAACTTTTTTTTATGAATTTTTATGTCAGGTCTTTTTTTTTTCTACTTAATTTTTTAAAATATTTATAATAAATAGTTTTTTCTGCAGATGAGTAGTATTTATCTTTACAGTTGTTTTAAGCATTCATTGAAGTTTGTTTTTTGGCAAAATAAAAAAGGAGGTTACTGCAAAAACTGATTTTTCAAGAATTTATTTTGGCGTCGGGGTCGTTCGCGTCCGAGTATACCCTTAAAGGGATGTCCGAGGAGCGTACCTATCCAGGGTTAAAGCAGGCAGCGAAGGCCTTTTCCGTGAAGGGTATCACCACTTCATCGGGCGCAACGTAGGTGGGGCACTTCTTGCTCAGAGCTGGAAGTCCAGAGCAGGTAAAGCCTCTGCTCTTAAGCGCTTTGGCAAGCATAGCCTGGGCCTTCGAGAGATCGAACACTATTTTCTCCTTTGGTTCGGTCTCTTCCTTTGAGGATGGTTCTGAACGTAGACGGACGTAACAGTCCGGATACGCCTCAAAGCGGGAGAAGAACTCCACTTCTTCCAGGGGTATGGAACCGATCTTATCGCTGACGAAGATCTTGTCGTCAGCGATGACCATATGCTCGGCGAATCGCCACGGATTGTCGCTCGAGCATGCGGGGAGGTCCTTGATGGAGATTTTGCGAGATTCCTTGGAACCTCCCATCGACCGAATGATCTGATGAGTTTCTTGG
>NC_090742.1:110061175-110096175 GCF_036898095.1 Palaemon carinicauda
ACCTGCATCTTCGTCATGTCGCTACCTTCGGCCTCGCCTTCTTCTGGAAAGTTGAGTACAAGGTTCCAGTATTGTTTAATTAAGCTCTGACCGTAAAGTAAATTTTACTTTCCGAGATATTTGATGTTTTGTGGCAGAGCTGTGCCTCGACCGGACCCGCCATTTTATGGCGTCGGTGTTGTTTGCATGCCTTATTTAGTTAGCCTCAACAGCGTTTTTTCCGGCATCTTTAACTAATCGATACTATTAGTTATTTAGTCTTCATAGCTAGGAACTTTTATATCGTGTTTTGACGCCTTTTTATCGGTCATCGACTGACCCCATATCAGTTGGCTACTATAGCCCTAGGCCAGAGCGCCTATATCAGTGTTCATGCATGATATTTATCAGTGATCCTAGGTTATTATGAAGATAGTGGCATTATTTTACAATACTTTTGACTGTGATGCAAGTGTTTTCGCCTTCAGGGACCATATAAGGGACAGGTTAGATAGTGAGTCTTTCTAACCTAACCTTCACGTAGGACCCCTATATGCTTCCTTCATCCCCTGCCTTAGGGCATCCCCTCTGCATAACCTTGCTCCCCCTACCACGTAAGGGGTTCAAGCTCTTATCAGAGTATTATATCGCTTCTCTGTCCTCCCTAAGGGAATGTTTCCCCCTTAGGGTTGCGTCCGAGAATGAGGAACTACTAGTCCTTCCTCTATTGCTGGGGTTAGGTCTCCGACCATCCCTGCAATAGCGATACGTCTTCCACCCTTCCTAGTTCAGGACGTAACATCCCTGTTCTAGGTTAGGTTTTGGAGGGGTTCGTTGCGTACCTTGCTGAAACGATACCCATGCACCGTTTTCAGACAAGCTGCCTTACCTTAGGCTAGGGAGTGTCCTCCCTTCCTAGGTGGCCGCTCTGGTACAGAACCTCCTCCACAGAAGACCCTTCTCTTCTCCCCTCCCCACCTATCTCTTGTATAGCCTAGCCTATACTTAGGTTAGTCTATACCCATCTGTCCCCTGTCCTACAACTCCTCCTTAGGGTGGAGTGATAGGGCTACCTTGAGCTCCTGTGTGCAGTCCGCTCTGGTACATATACCCTTCATAGTGTCCTACGAGGTTAGCTACTGGAAGCGTTCTGTCTGCAGGGGTTCTCCCTCTTGGGTGTACCCTAGCCCTCCCTTGGGCTACCTTAGCTCCCGGTCCTCTGCGGCCCCTGCTTCTGGGTGATAGGGCTAGCCTCTATCATGGGTACACCCACTCAGGTGGGATGTCTTGGGGTCCGTGGCCAGACCCCTACATCCCTCCTTCTGTCTCTTTCACTATCCTGGTGCCGGTCCCTTGCCGCCTCCACTGTCGGTGATACCCACCTCCTACCTGGGTGACTTATCCCTTACCCTCTGGGCCGCCAGTCCTCCATGTGCCGGGGGACTGCCGCCTGCCGCCGGCATCCAGCCGATGGCCTTCCCTCTTCCTCATAGCTTTGGTCGTCCGTCCACCGGCCGGCCCCCGGAGTTCCGGCATCCGCTGCCGGCAGTCCGGTTCTGCTATAACCATCCTTGTTCCTGTCACCAAGCCGGCAACCTCCGGCTGCTGGAGCCGCCGCTCCCCGCCGGTGTGCCGCCGCTGTGCCGGCGGCCGCCACCCTGGTATTACTCTTGACTTCTATATTGTCTTCCCTAATGCCAGAAACTCTGCTGGAGCGGCCTCCGGCGTGCCGGCGGTCTGCCGGAGCCTTCCGGAGGCGTCAAGGCGACTTGCACCCCCTTCTACTAGCTATCATCTGATATTGATAGCCCTACACTGCAACCAGATGACTTGTTTACGTAAATGGATCGGTATTTTATTACCGTTCTATTAGTAATCATGCTGTCTTCTTGCATATCACAGATTTCCAGCATGCTGTGTATATCTTAGCACGGCTGGTTGCCGGAAACCGTTACCCTATGGGATCTTCTAGTCCCCAATTCTGGAACTGAGTGGCCTCAGTCCTAGCCTTATATCCTTGACAATTTCCAATAGAATTCCCACTGCCCTACGGGCATTCTATGTTGAATTCTATCCTGTGCCTTCGGTCACTTCGGATTGTCCATGGATGAAGGTTACGGTAACCAGCCGGGCGAGATACACGGAGTATGTACCTATCCTCTCTCAGCCCATCCTCTGTGCATCACACCTATTGTCAAGTTAAAATTAATGATTAATGTTTAACTTTAGTTTTAGAGGCATTCTTATGACCTCCCCCATACTCATATTCTCTTTCTTTTACAGGAGGAGCAGATGAAGTGTGACCACGGCTTCTGTGCAGTGAAGCGCCCGCACTTCTACAGGCATACGGCGTGTAGGACCCACGCCCCTTGTGCCAACAAGAAAGGGGATCTGAAGTTCTGGGACCCGCAGAACTGTATGGTCTGCCAGGATCGCCTGGTTGATGCCTTTCATAACCCTCCCTCAGCGGAGATCAGGGACGCTTCTCGGGATAAGCTACGCAAGTGGGTGCGTGGCTTCCAGAAGAACGCCACTGGACCATACCTGGCCACTGAAGATATGAGGTCCTTATTGTTCCCAAAGGCCTCCCCTGATTCTGTGGTACCCAAAGACCAGATCCCCACCGTCCAGATCACGGTGGAACCCGACGTAGTCATGGCCCAGTCCATGCACGAGTGTCGCCTGGATTCCGAGAATGATGAACACATGTCGGATATTTCGGAGGACACGGAGAAGACCCTCATGGCCCAATGCGCGGAAGATGAAGAGGACCAGGTGGAATACACCGAGTCGGAGCAGGAGGTCGCTCCGCCTTCCATCACCGCCCCTACTCCTACACCGACGGAAGTGTCTCTCCCGTCTACCTCCGCTACCCCGGAGCCCATCCCATCCGCCCAAGAGATGTTCCGGATGATTAAGGCCCTTATGGAAGAGAAACTTCAAGTGACTCATGAGTTCATCAGGTCCATGGGAGGGTCCAAAGAACCGAAGAAGATCTCGGTTAAGGACCTCCCTGCATGCTCACATGCCAACCCTTGGAGGTATGCCGAGCATATGGTTATCGCGACCGGCAGGATCTTCATCAGCGATAAGATTGGCACGGTCCCCCTGGAAGAAGTGGAGCTCTTCCCGAACTTTGAGGCTTACCCAGACTGTTACGTCCGGCTTCGTTCTGAACCTGCCTCTAAAGAAGAGACCGAACCCAAGGAGGTGATAGTGTTCGATCTCTCGAACGCTCAGGCTATGCTAGCCACCGCATTCAAAAGTAGAGGTTTTACCTGCTCTAAGCTTCCGGCCCTGAGCAAGAAGCACCCTACTTGTGTCGCACCCGACGATGCAGTCCTTCCCTTCACGGAAAAGGCCTTCGCTGCGTGCCACAAGGCTGTGGAAGAAGGAAAACCCTGCCCTGCACTGGAGGAGTGCAGACCCTTCTCCATGGTAACTCCCCCCCGACGCTCGACACTGGAAGGATATCCAGCATACCTTCGTGGTGGGAAAGTTAGATCCTGACGTAGCCGGACGTCAGTTTAACGAGGACCTCCCGAAACTCAACAACCATCTCCTTCGTCGGGAACAAGATGCGAAGGAAAGGCTCGCAGCATCCATGTCCCTCCAGGTACAACTTGATGTCATGGCTGGTGACACCAGAGCCCCCGACCACTACATGGTACTCGCCAAATCGCACATGGCGACTCTAGTGAAGGACTTGTACCACTTCATGAAGGCTCGGAGAGCCTGTCGAGAATTCGTGTTATCAAGTGCCACTGTGAAACACGAACCCCGGAGGCTGATTTCCTCCAACATCTGGGGTAAACACCTCTTCCCCTCCGATCTTGTGAAAGAGATCACTGACAAGGCTGCCACTGAGAATAGGAACCTTCTCAACAAGTGGGGCATGTCAGAAAAAAGAGGAAATCCTCTCAGGACGATGGCCCTCAACCTAAGAGGAAATCCTCCAAGCAAAACCCCCAGCAACGTCAACAGCGACAACAGTTTCCGGGACCCGCTACTCCCCAAGTGGCTGCTCAGCCACAACAGACCTTTCAGTTGGTCACCCAACCGGTTTTGTCCCAGTCACCGGTCTTCACCCCTGCCTTTGAGCAACGGACAACTACCTTTCGTCCCAAAGGTAGAGGCTCAAACAGGGGTGCAAGCAGAGACGCATCTTGCCGCCCCTCCAGAGGCAGAGGAGGAAAGGGAGCTAGCGGCCGAGACAGTAAGCTCTCGGGACACCAGAAGCAATGAAGTGCTTCCGGTGGGAGGAAGACTCCGCCAATTCCAGGATCGTTGGACCTTCGATCCCTGGGCACACAGCATCGTCAAGAAAGGTCTGGGCTGGAGTTGGACTCAACCACCCCCAACCTTCCAGCAATTCTTCCAACGATCAACCCCCCTTCTGGAAGAATATGTCCTAGATCTCTTGAACAAGAAGGTGATAAGGAGGGTAAAGTCAACCAGGTTCCAAGGGAGACTGTTTTGCGTCCCCAAGAAAGAATCCGACAAACTCAGAGTCATTCTGGACTTATCCCCCCTCAACAAGTTCATAGCGAACGACAAGTTCAAGATGCTGACTCTTCAACAGATAAGGACCCTTCTGCCTCGAGGTTCTTAGACGGTCTCCATAGACCTGGCGGATGCCTACTGGCACGTTCCAATGAACCATCACGCTTCCTCCTACCTAGGATTTCGACTCCAAAGGAAAAGCTACGCCTTCAGGGCCATGCCCTTCGGCCTCAACGTGGCCCCTCGGATCTTCACAAAGCTGGCGGACGCCATAGTACAACAGCTCCGCCTCCGAGACGTCCAGGTGATGGCCTACCTCGACGATTGGCTAGTCTGGGCTCCATCGCCCGAGGATTGTTTAAAATACTGCAGCAAAGTCACCCAGTACCTAGAACACCTGGGATTCAAGATAAACGTGAAGAAATCTCGCCTCTCTCCAGCTCAGAAGTTCCAATGGTTAGGAATCCAGTGGAACCTTCAGTCACACCGCCTTTCCATCCCCCAGAAGAAAAGGAAGGAAATAGCAGGGTCTTTCAAGCGACTACTGAAATCCAAGCGGATCTCAAGACGCCAGCAGGAACGAGTTCTAGGCTCTCTACAGTTCGCCTCAGTGACAAACCCAGTGCTTCGTGCACAGATAAAGGATGCCACGGGAGTCTGGAGACGTTCTGCATCCATCGCTCGAAGAGACCTCAAGAGACGGCTCCCAAACAGACTTCGACTTCTCCTCAAGCCGTGGTCGGAAGCAAAGGCCCTGAAAAGGTCCATCCCTCTTCAACACCCACCTCCATCTCTCAACATCCACACGGACGCTTCGCTGGAGGGTTGGGGAGGTCACTCCCACCAAAAACAGGCTCAAGGCACGTGGTCTCCACTATTCAAGACGTTTCACATCAACATCTTGGAGGCCATGGCGTTCCTTCTAACACTGAAGAAACTCTCCCCGCCTCCCTCGATCCATATTCGTCTAACCCTAGACAACTCGGTGGTAGTCCGATGTCTCAATCGCTAAGGCTCAAGATCGCCCCAGATAAATCAGGTGCTTCTAACAATCTTCCGTCTGGCAGAGAGGAAGAAGTGGCACCTATCTGCAGTTCACCTACAAGGATTCCGCAACGTGACGGCGGACGCTCTATCTCGGACAAGCCCGATAGAGTCGGAATGGTCTCTAGACGCAAGATCATTCTCCTTCATCTCCCACCAAGTCCCGGAACTTCAGATCAATCTCTTCGCAATGAGCGACAACAATCAACTTCCTCGTTATGTGGCCCCGTACGAGGACCCCAAGGCAGAGGTGGTGGACGCCATGTCCCTGGATTGGAACAGATGGTCCAAGATCTACCTGTTCCCTCCCACCAACCTTCTGCTGAAAGTCCTCTCCAAGCTGAGAACCTTCAAAGGGACAGCAGCCCTAGTGGCTCCCAAGTGGCCCCGGAGCAATTGGTACCCC
Source organism: Palaemon carinicauda (assembly GCF_036898095.1). Classification (NCBI taxonomy): domain Eukaryota; kingdom Metazoa; phylum Arthropoda; class Malacostraca; order Decapoda; family Palaemonidae; genus Palaemon; species Palaemon carinicauda. The sequence goes on from NC_090742.1 coordinate 110,067,108, forward strand.
CTGGTCCTGGAGCTGCAGCCCACGCTGATCCCTCTCCTGGGCCCAGTTCTCTCCCAGCAAGTACAGAAGTCGACTGTCTTCGCTTCATCATCGAAAATCAAGGACCTTCATCTCATGATTTTCTCTCCCTAGCCGCGAAGAAGAGGTTTGGGATCTCGAAGAAAAGTCTAGACTTCCTCGAGGAATACAAGACCAAATCCACAAGACGGCAATACGAATCATCTTGGAGAAAATGGGTCTCATTCGTCAAGGCAAAAAATCCTACGGAAATCACCATCGATTTTTGCATGTCCTTCTTTATTCACCTTCATGGACAGGGCTTAGCAGCCAATACGATTTCTACTTGCAAATCGGCCTTGACTAGACCACTGTTGTATGCCTTCCAAATTGATCTGTCCAGCGACATCTTCAATAAACTGCCGAAAGCATGCGCTCGTCTACGCCCAGCACCCCCACCGAAACCGATCTCCTGGTCATTGGACAAGGTGCTCTATTTTGCCTCCAACTTGGATAATGATTCATGCCCTCTCAAGGATCTGACTCAGAAAGTTATATTTCTCTTTGCTCTTGCTTCAGGAGCCCGAGTCAGCGAAATAGTGGCATTATCAAGAGAAGAGGGTCATATCCTGTTTACTGATTCAGGAGACCTTACCCTCTCCCCGGATCCGACGTTTCTCGCCAAAAACGAATTACCCACCAAAAGATGGGGCCCTTGGATAATATGCCCCCTGAAGGAAGATGCCTCTCTATGCCCAGTAGAGAGCCTCAAGGTCTATCTTCGCAGAACTTCGGACTTTGGTGGAGGCCAACTCTTCAAAGGAGAAACATCGGGCAGCGACCTGTCACTGAAACAACTAAGAGCGAAAATCACCTACTTCATTCGCAGAGCGGATCCTGACAGTACACCCGCCGGTCACGATCCTAGAAAAGTTGCATCGTATCTGAATTTCTTTAAGTCCTCGCGTGTTTTCTTCAAACCTTGTGCGAAACAAGTCAAACATTTTGTGGTAGCGGCAGGTAGTGTTATGAAACCTGCACCTAACTCTGCATAGAACAGCGAGTTACTTGGGATTCTAACTCTTCGGGTGCCTATGTTGACCCTCGAGCGATACGTAGTGATGTCGAAAACACTTAGTGCTTTCTTATAACTGTTCTTATCCCAGGTGAAATGTCATAGTCGTCACATGAGTGCCGCATGCCAAGAGCATGATGTGTTTTAATTAAAGACTGACGTTCCTCGAGAACGAGTGCCTACTAATAAATTTGAAATTCCCTTTCAGATTCAAGAGCAAGTCTTTATTACTATGTACATTATAATTTGTTGTGAATTAACTTTACATATTATTGCAATTCATTTACATTTTCTGCAATTGTGAAATAAAATTCTTATTTTATTACTTGTGCGTCTCAATCCGCTCCTACTTATACTATGAAATATATGTCTGTCATAGTTTTATTATCCCCTTCCTTATGGTTAATGAAGATGCTAAGGTCTCAACCCTTATTATATATTCACCTATGCAATGTAATATTCCAATACGAATACTTACTCTTTATACCTTAGAGACGAGACTATTCTCTTCTACATACAGTGTCCAACCACCACTCGTCTGCCTTCGAGAATGTTCCTATACGAATGCCAACCATTCAGTCTTGTCTCCAAGTTCTTCAGGTTCTTCTAGCAGGGTGAATAGCCCTTCGATAACCACTTTGATCTCGGCATGGCCCGTGGGTACTTCACTGCCAAGGGGCAGGAAGGTTTCTTCCCTACGGTTCTTTTATTAAGATTACTATGCTACCCTGTTCAAAGCCTTTGGCACTTACCCAATAGGGGAAAATCTACCACGATACATTGATTCTCTGGTATTCTTCCATCAGGACGCCATGGCTTGAGCCCAAAAAACGGATTTTGAGCGAAGCGAAAAATCTATTTTTGGGTGAGATAGCCATGGCGTCCTGATGGACCCTCCCTGCTACTTCGTCCAGTTTTTAGGTCCCACCCTGCTCTGCTGTATCATGGCGATCGGCAAGCAACTGGCTTCAGGATGACGACGGACGTGACGTCATTTAGCAATGGCGCCCGTTTGTTTACGTCTCGAGTACCAAAAGTAGCCACGAACGAGGTTAGCTGTGGAACGGCTCCCAGCTATTCTCCGCCCCTACACACCGAAGTGTTAACTCTGTTTGGGGTGTAGATAGCTATGTGGCGTGTTAATACATGCGTCCCCTGTTGATATACGATGTCTTAAAAGGGAAACCTTTAGGATACTCGCTCCAGAAGTTAGAATTCTGTGATAACCTGTGGTTAAATTCTCTGGAAATATTTAGTAGTGATATACCCAAGGAAGCCACCAAAAAGGAACCTTCCATCAGGACGCCATGGCTATCTCACCCAAAAATAGATTTTTCGCTTCGCTCAAAATCCGTTATTTATGATGCTGTTTACTGTGATGCAAGTGTTTTTCGCCTTCAGGGACCATATAGGGGATCGGTTTGATAGTGTGCCTTTCTAACCTAACCTAAATGTAGGACCCCTATATGCTTCCTTCACCCCTGCCTTAGGGCATTCCCTCTGTGTGGCCTTGCTCCCCCTACCACGTAAGGGGATCAAGTCCGTATCAGAGTATTTATCGCTTCTCTGTCTTCCCTAAGGGAATGATCCCCCCTTAGGGTTGCGTCCGAGAAAGAGGAACGGCCTGTCCTTCCTCGGTTGCTGAGGTTAGGTTACCTGACCTTCATTGCAACTTGCGATATGTCTTCCAGCCTACCTAGCTTGGGGTTTAACATACCTTCTCTAGGTTAGGCCTCGGTGGGGGCTAGTTCTGTACTTTTAGCTTGAAACGGTACCCATGCACCGTTCTCATGCAGGTTACCTACCCTAGGCTAGGGAGCGTCCTCCCTTCCTTGGTGGCCGTTTTTGTACAGAGCCTCCCCTTTGGAAGACCCCCCTCTTCTCCCCCCCTCCCCACCTATCACTTGGTATGGTCTAGCCTATACATAGGCTAGCCTATACACATCTGTCCCTAGTCCTACAACTCCTCCTTAGGGTGGAGTGATAGGGCTATCTTGAGCTCCTGTGGGCAGGCCGCTCTGGTACATATACCCTTCATAGCGTCCTATGGGGTTAGCCACTGGAAGCGATCTGTCCTCAGGGGTTCCCCCCCCCTCTTGAGTGTACCCTAACCCTCCCTTGGGTTCCTCTGGCACCCGGCCGACTGCCGGCCCGATGCCATTGGGTGATAGGGCTCACCCCTATCATGGGTACACTCTCTCAGGTGGGATGCTATAGGGGTTCGTATTCTTACCCCTCCATCCCTCCTTCTGTCTCTCTTCCTGTCCTGGTGCCGGTCCCTTGCCGCCTCTACTGCTGGCGATACCGCCCTCCCTTGGTGACACATTCCTCAGATACCCTCCCTAGTCGACAGCCCTCCGCTTGCCGGAGGGCTGCCGCCTTCCGTCGGTGTATAGCCGATGGCCCACCCTTACACTACCTAGCTTCGGTTGTCCGTCCTTCGGGCCGGCCTCCGGCGTGCCGGCATTGATTGCCGGCGGTCTGGGTATACCATAACTCCCTTCCTTATCCCATGAACTAGTCACCAAGCCGGCAGCCTTCGGCTGCTGGAGCCGCCGCTTCCTTCCGGCGTGCCGTCGCTGTGCCGGGGGCCGCCATGCTGGCATTACACCTGAATTCCCTATGTGTCTTCCCTAATGCCAGAAACTCTGCTGGAGCGGGTGCCTCCGGTCTGCCGGCGCCCAGAGACTTGCACCCCTTCTCCCAGCTATCAACTACATGATGATAGCCCTACACTGCAACCAGATGGCTTGGCTACCCCAATGGATAGGTATTATCTTACCGTTCTATTAACGGCCGTGCTGTCTTCTTGCATATCACAAATTTCAAGCATGCTGTGTGTGTCTTAGCGCAGCTGGTTGCCGGAACCCGTGTCATAGGGGGTCTTCGACTACCCCCTGTTTAAATATAATGGTCTGAGTGGTCTCAGTCCTTGATATACATATCAGGCAATCTCTGCTAGAATGATCTTCTGCCTTCCTTGGCGATCCATGAAGATTTCTGCCTTGTGTCCTCGGTCACAAACAAAATTGCCTACTGATACGGTGACGGTCACCAGCTGGGAGGGATGCACAAGTATGTGTCTATCTACTTCATTTCCCACTCCACTCTCTAACATTACAATGTTATAATTTAATTAATGTTAAGTTAAAAGTTAACTACTTACAATTTAACTTTAGAGTAATATAAGTCACTCCTATGACTTCCGTATACTCATGTTCTCTTTCTTTTACAGGAGTACGTGAAATGTGACCACAACTTCTGTGGAGTGAAGCGCCCGCACTTCTACGGGCACACGGCGTGTCGGACCCACGCCCCCTGCGCCGCCAAGAAAGGCGACCTGAAATTTTGGGACCCGCAGCACTGTACAGTCTGCAAGGACCGTCTGGTCAAGGAGTTCAACGATCCTCCTTCAGCGGAGGTAAGGGACGCTGCTCGAGAGAAGCTACGCAAGTTGGTGCGTGGCTTCCAGAAGAACGCCACTGGACCGTATCTTGCCACCGAAGATTTGAGGGCCTTGCTTTTCCTGAAGGCATCACCAGACTCAGTGGTCCCTAAAGATCAGATTCCTACCGTCCAGATAGTGGTGGAACCGGATGTGGTCATGGCTCAGTCCATGCATGAGTGCCGTTTGGATTCCGACAACGTGGAACGTATGTCGGAAGTGTCGGAGAACACGGAGAGGAACCTCATGGGCGACGAACTGGACTATGAGGAAGATCAGGTGGAATACCCTGAGTCGGAGCAGGAGGTCGCTCCAACACCCACCCCCACACCAACTCCTACACTGACGTATGTATCGCTTCCTTCTACATCCGCTACCCCGGATCCTACCCCATCCAACACCCAGGAGATCTTCAAGATGCTTGAGGCTTTCATGGATAAGAAACTCCGCGAGACGCATGAGTTCTTCAGGTCCAACATGGGAAGTTCGAAGCAACCGAAAAGGATTTCGGTTAAGGACCTCCCTGCATGCTCGGATACTAACCCCTGGAGGTATGCCGATCACATGCCGATCACTACGGGCAAGATCTTTATTAGCGAAAAGGTCGGCTCGATCGCGCTGGAAGAAGTGGAATTCTTTCCAAACTTTGAGGCTTACCCGGACTGTTACGTCCGACTTAGATCTGAACCTGCCTCTAAAGAAGAGACCGAACCAAAGGAGGTTATCGTGTTCGATCTCCCGAAGGCCCAGGCTATGCTAGCCAATACGGTGAAAAGTAGGGGCTTCACCTGCTCTAAACTACCGGCGCTTAGCAAAAAGCACCCGACTTACGTTGCACCAGACGATGCGACCTTCCACTTTTTGGAAAAGGCCTTCACTGTGGTGCATAAGGCAGTGGAAGAAGGAAAACCTTGCCGTGCACTGGAGGAGTGCAGACCCTTCTCCCTGACCACTCCCCCTGATGTTAGACACTGGAAAGACGTCCAGTCAACATTTGTAGTGGGGAAACTAGAGCCTGACGTCGCTGGTCGTCAGTTTAACGAGGACCTCCCAAAACTTAACGATCATCTCCTTCATCGGGAACATGATACGAAGGAAAGGCTCGCCGCATCTATGTCCCTCCAAGTACAGCTCGAAGTCACGGCCGGTGACACTAGGGTCCATGACTACTACATAGTCCTCGCCAAAACACATCTGGCGACCGTAGTAAAGGATCTGTACAGCTTCACGAAGGCTCGTAGAGCCTGTCGTGAATTCGTGTTCTCTAGTGCTACATTGAGACACGAACCCCGGAGGCTGATTTCCTCCAACATCTGGGGTAAACACCTCTTTCCCTCCTCCCTAGTGAAAGAGATTACCGACAAGGCCGCCACGGAGAACAGGAACCTTCTCCACAAATGGGGCATGTCGAAGAAAAGGAAATCCTTTCAGGACGACGCCCCTCAACCTAAGAGGAAACCCACAAAGCCGAAACCCCAGCAACGTCAACAGAGACGGCAGTTTCCGGGATCCGCTACTCCCCAAGTGGCAGCTCAGCCACAACAGACCTTTCAATTGGTCATCCAACCGGTCTTGTCACAGTCGCCGTTCTTCACCCCTGCATTTGAGCAGCAGTCAACTACCTTTCGTCCCAAAGGTAGAGGCTCAAACAGAGGTGCAGGTAGAGATGCATCTCGCCACCCCTCCAGAGGCAGAGGAGGAAAGGGAGCTAGCGGCCGAGGTAGTAAGCCCTCGGGAAACCAGAAGCAATGAAGTGCTTCCGGTGGGAGGAAGACTCCGCCAATTCCAGGATCGTTGGACCTTCGATCCCTGGGCACACAGCATCGTCAAGAAGGGTCTAGGCTGGAGCTGGACTCAACCACCCCCATCCTTCCAGCAATTCTTCCAACAGTCAACCCCCCTTCTGGAAGAATATGTCCTAGATCTCTTGAACAAGAAGGTGATAAGGTGGGTAAAGTCAACCAGGTTCCAAGGGAGACTGTTTTGCGTCCCCAAGAAGGACTCCGACAAATTCAGAGTCATTCTAGACTTATCCCCCCTCAACAAGTTCATAGCAAACAACAAGTTCAAGATGCTGACTCTTCAACAGATAAGGACCCTTCTGCCTCAAGGCTCCTACACGGTCTCCATAGACCTGGCGGATGCCTACTGGCACGTTCCAATGAACCACCACGCTTCCTCCTACCTAGGATTTCGACTCCAAAGGAAAAGCTACGCTTTCAGGGCCATGCCCTTCGGCCTCAATGTGGCCCCACGGATCTTCACAAAGCTGGCAGACGCCATCGTTCAACAGCTCCGCCTCCGCGGCGTCCAGGTGATGGCCTACCTCGACGACTGGCTGGTCTGGGCTACATCGCCCGAAGATTGTCTAAGATCCTGCAACAAAGTCACCCAGTTCCTAGAACACCTGGGATTCAAGATAAACACCAAGAAATCTCGCCTCTCTCCAGCTCAGAAGTTCCAATGGTTAGGAATCCAGTGGAATCTTCAGTCACACCGCCTTTCCATTCCCCAGAAGAAAAGGAAAGAAATAGCAGGGTCTGTCAAAAAACTGCTGAAATCCAAACGGATCTCAAGACGTCAGCAGGAACGAGTTCTAGGCTCTCTACAGTTCGCCTTAGTGACAAACCCAGTGCTGCGTGCACAGCTAAAGGATGCCGCGGGAGTCTGGAGACGTTCTGCATCCATCGCTCGAAGAGACCTCAAGAGACGGCTTCCAAACAGACTTCGGTTACTCTTAAAGCCGTGGTCGGAAGCAAAGGCCCTGAAAAGGTCCATCTCTCTTCAACATCCACCTCCATCACTCAACATCCACACGGACGCCTCGCTGGAGGGTTGGGGAGGTCACTCCCACCAACAACAGGCTCAAGGTACATGGTCTCCCCTATTCAAGACGTTTCACATCAACATCTTGGAGGCCATGGCGGTCCTTCTCACTCTGAAGAAACTCTCTCCGCCTCCCTCGATCCACATTCGTCTGACCCTGGACAACTCGGTGGTAGTCCGATGTCTCAATCGTCAGGGCTCGAGATTGCCCCAGATAAATCAGGTGCTTCTCCCAATCTTCCGCCTGGCAGAGAAGAAAAAATGGCACCTATCTGCAGTTCACCTACAAGGATTCCGCAACGTGACGGCGGACGCTCTATCTCGGACAAGCCCGATAGAGTCGGAATGGTCTCTAGACGCAAGATCCTTCTCCTTCATCTCTCACCAAGTCCCGGAACTTCAGATCGATCTCTTCGCAACGAGTGACAACAATCAACTTCCTCGTTATGTGGCCCCGTACGAGGACCCCAAGGCAGAAGCAGTGGACGCCATGTCACTGGATTGGAACAGATTGTACAGGATCTACCTGTTCCCTCCCACCAACCTTCTGCTGAAAGTCCTCTCCAAGCTGAGAACCTTCAAAGGGACAGCGGCCCTAGTGGCTCCCAAGTGGCCCCGGAGCAATTGGTACTCCCTGGTCCTGGAGCTACAGCCCACGCTGATCCCTCTCCCGGGCCCAGTTCTCTCCCAGCAAGTACAGAAGTCGACTGTCTTTGCTTCATCATCGAAAGTCAGGGACCTTCATCTCATGATTTTCTCTCCCTAGCCGCGAAGAAAAGGTTTGGGATCTCGAAGAAAAGTCTAGACTTCCTCGAGGAATAAAAGACCGAATCCACACGACGGCAATACGAATCTTCCTGGAGAAAGTGGGTCTCATTTGTCAAGGCAAAAAATCCTACGGAAATCACCATCGATTTTTGCATGTCCTTCTTCATTCACCTTCATGGACAGGGCTTAGCAGCCAACACGATTTCTACCTGCAAATCGGCCTTGACTAGACCACTACTGTACGCCTTCTAGATTGATCTGTCCAGCGACATCTTCAATAAACTACAGAAGGCATGCGCTCGTCTATGCCCAGCACCTCCACCAAAACCTATCTCCTGGTCCCTGGACAAGGTGCTCCATTTTGCCTCCAACTTGGACAACGATTCGTGCCCTCTCAAGGATCTGACTCAGAAAGTTATATTTCTTTTTGCTCTTGCCTCAGGAGTCCGAGTCAGCGAAATAGTGGCATTATCAAGAGACGAGGGTTACATCCTGTTTACAGACTCAGGAGACCTTACCCTCTTCCCTGATCCGACGTTTCTCACGAAAAATGAACTACCCACCAAGAGATGGGGCCCTTGGAGAATCTGCCCCCTGAAAGAAGATGCCTCTCTATGTCCGGTAGAGAGCCTCAAGGTCTATCTTCGTAGAACTTCTGACTTTGGTGGAGGCCAACTCTTCAAAGGAGAAACATCGGGTAGCGACCTAACACTGAAACAACTAAGAGCGAAAATCACCTACTTCATTCGCAGAGCGGATCCTGACAGTACACCCGCAGGTCACGATCCTAGAAAAGTCGCATCGTCTCTGAATTTTTTCCAGAGCATGGATTTCGAAAGCCTCAAGAGTTTCACAGGCTGGAAATCCTTGCGCGTTTTCTTCAAGCATTACGCGAAACAAGTGCATGAAGTCAAACATTTCGTGGTAGCTGCAGGTAGTGTTATGAAACCTGCAATTAACTCTGCATAGAACAGTGAGTTACTTGGGACTTTAACTCTTCGGGTGCCTATGTTGACCCTCGTGTGATACGTAGTGATTTCATGGACACTTAGTGTTTTTTATAGACTGTTCTTTACAAGGTGAAATGTCATAGTCGTCACATGAGTGCCGCATGCCTAGAGCATGATGTGTTTTTTCCTTATTAAAGACTGACGTTCCTATGGAACCTGTGCCTTCTAATAATTTGAAATTTTGTTTCAGATTCAAGAGCGAAGTCTTTTCATTATCATGTACATTATAATTTATTTGTAAATTAATTTTACATCCTTTATTGCATTTATTTTACTATATCCTGCAATTGTGAAATAAAATTTCTATTTTATTACTTGTGCGTCTCTCTCCGCTCCTACTCATACTATGAAATACATGGTTGTCATAGTTTCATTATCCCCTTTCTTTTGAAATAATGAAGAATAATAGGCTCTATCCATATTATATACTCACCTATGCTGTGTAATATTCCTAACTGAATACTTACTTGCGCTCTATCTTCGAGACCAGATCGTTCTCTAGCTATGAAATACAGTGCCTAACCACCACTTTTCTGTTATTGAGAATGTTCCTACATGGATATTAACCATTCTGTCTTGTCTCCGAGTTCTTCACGTTCTTTCCGCAAGGTGGGTAGCCCTTCGATGACCACTTTGATCTTCGGCATGGACCGTTGGGACTTCTCTGCCAGGGGGGGCAGGAAGTTGCATCCCCACGGAACCTCCATCGAGGTCGCTATGCTTACCTTATTCAAAGCCCTCGGCACTTACTCTACAAGGGGAAATCTACCACGATACATTGATTCTCTGGTACTCTTCCATCAGGACGCCATGGCTTGAGCTCAAAAAACGGATTTTGAGCGAAGCGAAAAATCTATTTTGGGGTGAGATAGCCATGGCGTCCTAATGGACCCTCCCTGCTACTCTAGTCCAGCCTTTCAGGCCCCACCCTCTCCTGCTGTATCATGGTGATTGGCAAGCAGCTGGCATCAGGATGAGGACGGACGTGACGTCATTTAGCAATGGCGCCCGTTTGTTTACGTTTCGAGTACCAAAAGTAGCCACGGACGAGTATAGCTGTGGAACGGCTCCCCAGCTATTCTCCGCCCCTCCATATCGAAGTGTTAACTCTATATGTGGCGCGTTAATACATGCGTCCCCTGTTGATATACGATGTCTTAAAGGGAAACCTTTAGGATACTCGCTCCAGAAGTTAGAATTCTGTGATAACCTGTGGTTAAATTCTCTGGGAATATCTTAGTAGTTAATATACCCAAGGAAGCTACCAATAAGGAACCTTCCATTAGGACGCCATGGCTATCTCACCCAAAAATAGATTTTTCGCCTCGCTCAAAATCTGTTTTTCGCTTCTCTGCCTACCCTAAGGGAATGACCCTCCCTTAGGGTCGGACAGAGAAATAAGGAACGGCTCTGCCCTTCCTCAGTTGCACCTGGTTGGGTTACTCCTTCCTCCCTGCAACTTGTGATGTGTCTTTTAAGCTTTCCTAGCCTAGGAGTTAACCCTCCTTCTCTAGGCTAAGCTCTCTGGGGGTTGACTCTGCCCTATTATAGTTTGGGACGGTACTCCTGTACCGTTCTCATTCTGGGCTACCTAACCAAGGTTAGGGAGCGTTCTCCCTTTCCTTTGTGGCCGTTCTCATACAGTCTCTCCTCTATAGAAAGACCCCTCTTCTTCCCCCTCCCCACCTATCCCTTGATGTAGGCTTGCCTACACACATCCGTCCTTAGTCCTACAACTCCTCCCCTGGGTGGAGTGGTAGGGCTAACTTGTTCTCCTGCTGAGCTGGCTGCTCTGGTACACATACCCTTCATAGCGTTCTATGGGGGGGGGGGGGGGTTGCCGGCAGCGGTCCGGCCGGCGGGGGTTTCCCCCCTCTTGAGTGCCCTCTAACCCTCCCTTGGGTTACCCCAGGCACCCGGCCGACTGCCGGCTCCCTGCCGCCGGATGCTAGGAGTATCCACTCCTATCATGAGTGCACTCGCTCCGGAGGGATTCCGGAGGGGTATGAGATTTTACCCCTTCCATCACTCCTTACCTTTCTATCTTTCTATCCTGGTGCCGGTCCCTTGCCGCCTCTACTGCCGGTGATAACCGCCATTACCTCAGGTGACAGTCTTTCATAAGATGCCCCCCCCCTCTAAGACGTCAGCCTTCCGTGTGCCGGAGGCTGCCGCCTTCCGTCGACATACAGCCGACGTCCCACCCCTCGTTATACCTAGTAATAGCTGGCCGACCTTCGGAGCCGGCCACCGGCGTGCCGGCATTGATTGCCGGCGGTCTAAGTATACAACCATATACATATCTATCTTATGAATTGATCCAAGCTCACCAGGCTGTCAGCTTTCGGCTACCAGAGCCGCCACCACTGTGCCGGCGGTCGACACGATGGTATTATACTTTAGATACTCAGTGTGTCTGTCTTGATGCCTTCCACCCTGCAGGATCGGCCTCCGGCGTGCCATCGGTCTGCTGGCACCCTCATGAGACGTTAAGGGACATGCACCCCTTCCCATATCTGCCGACAACATGCCGACAGTCAAAATGCTGCAGCCAGATGGCTTGGCCACTTCTATATATAGGTATTGTCTTACCATCCAAGATTGTGGCTATGCTGTTTGATTACACATTACAATATTCCAGCATACTCTGTGTGTCTTAGTGCAGCCGATTGCCGGAACCTACATTTAATAAGGGGTTTCTCCTATACCCCTTCTACTCCAGGGATCTGAGTGGTCTCAGACCCTGCTACACCCTGCGGGCAATTTCTGTTAGAAGCTTAGCTTCTACCCACCACGGCTTATCCATATGGATTTGCGTTTTGTGTCCTTCGGCCACAAAAGAAATTGCCTACTGATAAGGTTACGGTAACCGACTGGGCGGGATTCAAAAGTATGTGTCTATCTACTTCCTTTCCCGTTCATTATTCTCAAGCATTATAATGCCTTGTAAATTACTTTAATGTTTAAAAATTTAGATTAAGATATCTTAATTTTAGAGTAATGTAAGTCATTCTTATGCCTTCCATGTACTCATGATCTCTTTCTTTTACAGGAGGAGTATATGAAGTGTGAGAGCAACTTCTGCGGGGTGAAGCGCCCGGACTTCTACGGGCACAAGGCGTGCCGGACCCACGACCCCTGCGCCGCCAAGAAAGGCAACCTGAAGTATTGAGACCCGCAGAACTGTACAGTCTGCAAGAGTCGTTTGGTCGAGGCGTTCGACGATCCTCCTTCTGTGGAGGCAAGGGACAACGCTCGAGAGAAGCTACGCAAATGGGTGCGTGTCTTCCAGAAGAACGCCACCAGACCGTATCTCGCCAACAAAGATTTGAGGGCCTTGCTTTTCCTAAAGGCATCCAAAGACTCTGTGGTCCCCCGTGATCAGATCCCCACCGTCCAGATCGTGGTGGAAACTGATATTGTCATGGCCCAGTCCATGCATGAGTGCCATCTGGATTCCGATAACGTGGAACGTATGTCGGAAGTGTCAGAAGAGACAGAGAAGAACCTCATGGACGAGGAACTCGACTATGAGGAAGATCAGGTGGAATACCCTGATTCGGAGACCGAGGTCGCTCCCGCTCCTACTCACGCAGCAACTCCTGCACCGTCCGAGGAACCTGTTCCTTCGACTTCTGCCACCCCAGACCCTCTTCCATCGGCCACTCAGGAGGTCTTCAAGATGCTTGAAGCCCTCATGGAAAGAAAACTACGAGAAACCCAAGGAGCAATTCCGGACTACTCTGGTTAATCTTAAACAACCGAAACGGATTTCGGTTAAGGATCTCCCCACTTGCTTGGAAGCTAACCCATGGAGATATGCCGAGCATATGCCAATCATGACTGGAAAAATCTACATCAGTGAAAGGGTTGGCTCTATCTTGTTGGAAGAAGTGGAATTTTCTCCAAATTTCGAGGCTTATCCGGACTGTTACGTCCGGCTCAGGTCCGAACCAGCCTCAAAGGAAGAAACCGAACCGAAGGAGGTTATCGTGTTCGATCTCGCGAAGGCCCAGGCTATGTTAGCCCAGGCGGTGAAGAGTAGGGGTTTCACCAACTCCAAGATGCCGGCGCTTAGCAAGAAGCATCCAACCTTCGTTGCGCCGAATGCTGCGACTTTCCCCTTCATCGAAAAGGCCTTCACAGCGGTCTTAAAGGCAGTGGAGGAAGGGAAACCTTGCCCTGCACTGGAGAAGTGCAGACCCTTCTCCCTTACTGTTCCTCCCGATGATAGGCACTGGAAAGACGTCCAGTCAACCTTCACGGTAGGGAAATTAGAGCCTGACGTAGCTGGTCGTCAATTTAATGAGGACCTCCCAAGGCTAAATGATCACCTCCTTCGTAGGGAACAGGATACGAAGGAGAGGCTTGCCACGTCGCTGTCCCACCAGGTACAGCTAGAACTTATGGCTGGGGATACTAGAGTCCCGGACTTTTATATGGTCCTAGCCAAATCGCACTTGGCAACAGTGACGAAGGACCTATATAGCTTCACTAGGGCTCGCAGAGCCGGTCGTGAATTCGTGTTCGCCAACGCGACGGTGAAACACGAACCCCGGAGGCTGATTTCCTCCAATATCTGGGGTAAGTATCTCTTTCCTTCCTCTCTGGTGAAAGAGATTGTAGACATGGCCGCCACGGAGAATAGGAACCTTCTCCACAAGTAGGGCATGTCAAGGAAGAGGAAATCCTCTCAGGACGATGGCCCTCAACCTAAGAGGAAATCTCAAAAGCCGAAACCCCAGCAACGTCAACAGAGATGGCAGTTTCCGGGTACCACTACTCCCCAAGTGGTCACACAGCCACAGCAGACCTTTCAGTTGGTCCCCCAACCAGTGGTGTCGCAGTCACCAGTCTTTACCCCTGCATATGAGCAACACACTACTACCTTTCGTCCCAGAGGTAGGGGCTCAAGCAGAGGCTCCGGCAGAGATTCGTCTCGCCGTCCCTCCAGAGGCAGAGGAGGAAGGGGAGCTAGCGGCCGAGGTGGCAAACCCTCGGGACACCAGAAGCAATGAAGTGCTTCCGGTGGGAGGAAGACTCCGCCAATTCCAGGATCGTTGGACCTTCGATCCCTGGGCGCACAGCATCGTCAAGAAGGGACTAGGCTGGAGCTGGACTCAACCACCCCCAGCCTTCCAGTATTCTTCCAACAGTCAACCCCCCTCCTGGAAGAATATGTCCTAGAACTCTTGAACAAGAAGGTGATCAGGAGGGTAAAGTCAACCAGGTTCCAAGGGAGACTATTTTGCATTCCCAAGAAGGACTCCAACAAACTCAGAGTCATTCTAGACTTATCCCCTCTCAACAAGTTCATTGCGAACAACAAGTTCAAGATGCTGACTCTGCAACAAATAAGGACCCTTCTGCCTCAAGGGGCCTACACGGTTTCCATAGACTTGGCGGACACCTACTGGCACGTTCCAATGAATCATTACGCTTCCTCCTACCTAGGATTTCGACTCCAAAGGAAAAGTTACGCCTTCAGGGCCATGCCCTTCGGGCTCAACATGGCTCCACGGATCTTCACCAAGCTGGCAGACGCCATCGTCCAACAACTCCGTCTTCAGGGCGTCCAAGTGATGGCCTACCTAGACGACTGGCTAGTCTGGGCGACATCGCCCGAAGATTGTGTAAGAGCCTGCAACAAAGTCACCCAGTTCCTAGAGCATCTGGGATTCAAGATAAACACCAAGAAATCTCGCCTCTCTCCAGCTCAGAAGTTCCAATGGTTGGGAATCCATTGGGATCTTCAGTCACACCGCCTTTCCATTCCACAGAAGAAAAGGAAGGAAATAGCAGGGTCTGTCAGAAGGCTTCTGAAATCCAAACGGATCTCAAGACGACAGCAGGAACAAGTTCTCGGCTCTCTACAGTTCGCTTCTGTGACAAACCCAGTGCTTCGCGCACAGCTAAAGGATGCCTCGGGAGTCTGGAGACGTTTCGCATCCATCGCTCGAAGAGACCTCAAGAGACGGCTTCCAAACAGACTTCGCTCACTTTTAAAGCCATGGTCGGAAGAAAACGCCCTGAAAAGGTCCATTCCTCTTCAACACCCGCCTCCATCGATCAACATCCACACGGACGCTTCACTGGAGGGTTGGGGAGGTCACTCCCACCAACGACAGGTTCAAGGAACATGGTCTCCCCTATTCAAGACGTTTCACATCAACATCTTGGAGGCCATGGCGGTTCTTCTCACCCTGAAGAAACTCTCCCCGCCTCCCTCTATCCACATTCGTCTGACTCTGGACAACTCAGTGGTAGTCAGATGTCTCAATCGTCAGGGCTCGAGATCGCCCCAGATAAATCAGGTACTTCTTCCGATCTTTCGTTTGGCAGAAAAGAAGAAATGGCACCTGTCTGCAGTTCACCTACAAGGATTGCGCAACGTGACGGCGGACGCTCTATCACGGACAAGCCCAATAGAGTCGGAATGGTCTCTAGACGCAAGGTCATTCTCCTTCATCTCTCACCAAGTCCCGGAACTTCAGATCTATCTCTTCGCGACGAGCGAAAACAATCAACTTCCTCGATATGTGGCCCCGTACGAGGACCCCAAGGCAGAAGCAGTGGATGCCATGTCACTGGATTGGAACAGATGGTCCAGGATATACCTGTTCCCTTCCCCCAACCTTCTGCTGAAAGTCCTCTCCAAACTGAGAACCTTCAAAGGGACAGCGGCCCTAGTGGCTCCCAAGTGGCCCCAGAGCAATTGGTACCCTCTGGTCCTGGAGCTGCACCCCACGCTGATCCCCCTACCGGGCCCAGTTCTCTCTCAACAAGTACGGAAGTCGACTCTTCGCTTCATCACTCAAAGTCAGGGACCTTCATCTCATGATTTTCTCTCCTTAGCCGCGAAGAAAAGGTTTGGAATCTCGAAGAAAAGTCTAGACTTCCTCGAGGAATACAAGACTGAATCTACACGACGGCAATACGAATCTTCCTGGAGAAAGTGGGTCTCGTTCGTCAAGGCAAAAAATCCTACGGAAATCACCATTGATTTTTGCATGTCCTTCTTCATTCACCTTCATGGACAAGGCTTAGCAGCCAACACGATTTCCACCTGCAAATCGGCTTTGACTACACTCCTGTACGCCTTCCAGATTGATCTGTCCAGCGAGATCTTCAATAAAATACCAAAGGCATGCGCTAGACTACGCCCAGCACCTCCACCAAAACCTATCTCCTGGTCCCTGGACAAGGTGCTCCATTTTGCCTCTAAACTGGACAACGATTCGTGCCCTCTAAAAGACTTGACTCAAAAAGTAATCTTCCTTTTTGCTCTCGCCTCGGGAGCCCGAGTCAGTGAAATAGTGGCATTATCAAGAGAAGAGGGTCATATCCTGTTCGCAGATACAGGAGAGCTTACCCTCTTCCCTGATCCGACGTTTCTCGCTAAGAATGAACTACCCACCAAGAGATGGGGCCCTTGGAGAATCTGCCCCCTGAAGGAGGATGTCTCTCTATGCCCAGTGGAGAGTCTTAAGGTCTATCTTCGAAGAACTTCAGACTTCGGTGGAGGACAACTCTTCAAAGGAGAAACATCGAGTAGTGACTTGTCACTGAAACAACTAAGAGCGAAAATCACCTACTTCATTCGCAGAGCGGATCCTGACAGTACACCCGCAGGTCATGATCCTAGAAAAATCGCGTCTTCTCTGAACTTCTTCCAGAGCATGGATTTCGAAAGCCTAAAGAGTTTCACAGGTTGGAAATCGTCGCGTGTTTTCTTCAAGCACTACGTGAAGCAAGTGCATGAAGTTAAACATTTCGTGGTAGCCGCAGGTAGTGTTATGAAACCTGCCGTTTAACTCTGCATAGAACAGTGAGTTACTTGGGACTTTAACTCTACTGGTGCCTGTGTTGACCCTTTTGTGATACATAGTGATTTCATGGACACTTAGTGTTTTTAATAGACTGTTCTTACCAAGGTGAAATGTCATAGACTTTACATGAGTGCCACATGCTCTAGGGCATGATGTGTTTTTCTTTGAAAAAGACTGACGTTCCTCTGGAACTTGTGTTTCTAAAAGCGAAATTTCTTTTCAGATTCAAGATTGAAGTCTTTATTTTCTATGTACATTATTCTTTATCATTGTAAATAAACTTTACATTTATTATTGCAATTGTTATCAAAATAATCTGCAATCATTGAAATAAAATGTCTATTTTATTACTTGTGCGTCTCTCTCCGCTCCTATTATTTATTATGAAATATATGATTGTCATAGTTTCATTTACCCCTTTCCTTCTGAAAGAGAAGAATAATATAGATATACTTGTATTATATACTCACTCATGCTTTGATAATATTCCTACCTGAATATTTACCTTCGTCCTGCCTTCGAGACCAGATTGATCTCTCCTCCAGGGAGTGTAGTAAATGTTAATCACTTACCTATGCTTGATAATACTCCTACCCGAATATTAACCTTATGTCTTGTCTCCGAGTCCTGAACGAACTCTCCGCAGGGTGAGTAGCTCTTCAATGATCGCTTCGAGATATTAGTATGGTCCACCAGGACTTCTCTGCCAGGGGGGCAGGAAGCTGGTTCTTCACGGAACCTCTAGTAAGGACATGTTACATACCTCTATTCGAAGCCCTTGGCACTTGCATAAAAAAGGGGAAAATTTCCATGATACATTTATTCTCTGGTACACTTCCATCAAGACGTCATGGCTTGAGCCCAAAAAACGGATTTTGAGCGAAGCGAAAAATCTATTTTTGGGTGAGATAGCCATGACGTCCTGATGGACCCTCCCGTCTATTCTAGTCCAGCCTTTCAGGCCCCGCCCTGTCCTGCTGTATCATGGAGATTAGCAAGAAGCTGGCCTCAGGATGAGGACAGACGTGACGTCATTTAGCAATGGCGCCCATTTGTTTACGTCTCGAGTACCAAAAGCAGCCACGGATGAGTGTAACTGTGGAACGGCTCCCCAGTTATTCTCCACCTTTCCATATCGAAGTGTTAACTCTATATGGGGTGCAGATAGCTATGTGGCGTGTTAATATATGCATCCCCTGTTGATATACGATATCCTAGAGGGAAACCTTTAGGGTACTCGCACCAGAAGTTAGAATTCTGTGATAACCTTTAGTTTAATTCTCTGGGAATATCCACTGTAGTTAAATATACCCTAGGAAGCTACTGAAGGAACCTTCCATCAGGATGTCATGGCTATCTCACCCAAAAATAGATTTTTCGCTTCGCTCAAAATCCGTTATATATATATATATATATATATATATATATATATATATATATATATATATATATATATATATATATATATATATATATGCATATATATATATGTATATATATACATATATTTTATATACATATACATATATATTCATATATACATATACATATATATATATATACACATATACATATACATATATATATATATATATATATATATATATATATATATATATATATATATATATATATATATATATATATATATATACATATACACACACACGCACACACACACACACATATATATATATATATATATATGTATATATATATATATATATATACATGTATATATATGTATATATATATGTATTTATATGTATATGTGTATATATGTATATATATGCGTATATATATGTATATATATGTATATTTATATGTGTGTGTATATATATATATATATATATATATATATATATATATATATATATATATATATATATATGTATGTATATGTATATTTATGTCTATATATGTGTATATAATCAATATATATATATATATATATATATATATATATATATATATATATATATATATATACATATATATATATGTATATATATATATATATACATATATATATATATATATATATATATATATATATATATATATATATATATATATATATATATGCTTAGTGTTAGCTAATTATTTTATTGAATTTCGTGTTACTGGTTTTTTTTTTATTACCTCCGCCAAGGAAGGTGGAATGTGGTTATGTTTTTACCCCCTGTTTGTGGTTTTTTTTTGTGTGTTTGTAAGCCCCCTAAAAGTAGGATATTTTAAGCCCCCAAAAGTAGGATATTCAAATCCGCCCAAAAGAAGGATATTTTAAGCCGCCCAAAAGTAGGATATTTTAAGCCCTCAAAAGTAGGATATTTTAAGCCCCCAAAAGTAGGATATTTCAAGCCGCCCAAAAGAAGGATATTTTAAGCCGCCCAAAAGCAGGATATTTCAAGCCACCCAAAAGTAGGATATTTTAAGCCGCCCAAAAGTAGGATATTCTTTAGCCACCCATAAGTAGGATATTTTAAGCCCCCAAAATTAGGTTATCTTAAGCCACCCATAAGTAGGATATTTTAAGCCGCCCAAAAGTAGGATATTCTTTAGCCACCCATTAGTAGGATATTTTAAGCCCCCAAAATTAGGTTATCTTAAGCCACCCAAAAGTTGGATATTTTAAGCCGCCCAAAAGTAGGTTATCTTAAGCCACCCATAAGTAGGATATTTTAAGCCGCCCAAAAGTAGGATATTTTAAGCTGCCCAAAAGTAGGATATTTTAAGCCGCCCAAAAGTCGGATATTTTGAGCCGCCCAAAAGTAGGATATTTTTTTAGCCGCCCAAAAGTAGGATATTTTAAGCCGCCCAAAAGTAGGATATTTAAAGCCGCCCAAAAGAAGGATATTTTAAGCCGCCCAAAAGTAGGATATTTTAAGCCCTCAAAAGTAGGATATTTTAAGCCCCCTAAAGTAGGATATTTTAAGCCGCCCAAAAGAAGGATATTTTAAGCCGCCCAAAAGTAGGATATTTTAAGCCCTCAAAAGTAGGATATTTCAAGCCGCCCAAAAGTAGGATATTTTAAGCCGCCCAAAAGTAGGATATTTTAAGTCGCCCAAAAGTAGGATATTTAAAGCCGCCCAAAAGAAGGATATTTTAAGCTGCCCAAAAGTAGGATATTTTAAGCCCTCAAAAGTAGGATATTTCAAGCCGCCCAAAAGTAGGGTATTTTAAGCCGCCCAAAAGTAGGATATTTTAAGCCGCCCAAAAGTAGGATATTTAAAGCCGCCCAAAAGAAGGATATTTTAAGCTGCCCAAAAGTAGGATATTTTAAGCCCTCAAAAGTAGGATATTTTAATCCCCCAAAAGTAGGATATTTTAAGCCGCCCAAAAGTAGGATATTTTAAGCCGCCCAAAAGTAGGATATTTTAAGCTGCCCAAAAGTAGGATATTCTTTAACCACCCATAAGTAGGATATTTTAAGCCCCCAAAATTAGGTTATCTTAAGCCACCCATAAGTAAGATATTTTATGCTGCCTAAAAGTAGGATATTCTTTAGCCACCCAAAAGTTGGATATTTTAAGCCGCCCAAAAGTAGGTTATCTTAAGCCACCCATAAGTAGGATATTTTAAGCCGCCCAAAAGTAGGATATATCAAGCCAGCCAAAAGTAGGATATTTTAAGCCGCCCAAAAGTAGGATATCTTAAGCTACCCAAAAGTAGGATATTTTAAGCCGCCCAAAAGTAGGATATTTTAAGCCACCCAAAAGTAGGACATTTTAAGATCCTTAAAGTCAAATATTTTAAGCTGCCCAAAAGTAGGATATTTTAAGCCGCCCAAAAGAAGAATATTTTAAAGCGCCCAAAAGTAGGATATTTTAAGCCGCCCAAAAGTAAGATATTTCAAGCCACCTATTAGTACGATATTTTAAGCCACCTATTAGTAGGATATTTTAAGCCGCCCAAAAGTAGGATATTTTAAGCCGCCCAAAAGTAGGATATTTCAAGCCACCTATTAGTAGGATATTTTAAGCCACCTATTAGTAGGATATTTTAAGCTGCCCAAAAGTAGGATATTTCAAGCCGCCCAAAAGTAGGATATTTTAAGCTGCCCAAAAGTAGGATATTTTAAGCCGCCCAAAAGTAGGATATTTTAAGCCGCCCAAAAGTAGGATATTTCAAGCCACCTATTAGTAGGATATTTTAAGCCACCTATTAGTAGGATATTTTAAGCCGCCCAAAAGTATGATATTTCAAGCCACCTATTAGTAGGATATTTTAAGCCACCTATTAGTAGGATATTTTAAGCTGCCCAAAAGTAGGATATTTCAAGCCGCCCAAAAGTAGGATATTTTAAGCTGCCCAAAAGTAGGATATTTCAAGCCGCCCAAAAGTAGGATATTTTAAGCCCCCAAAAGTAGGATATTTTAAGCCCCAAAAAGTCAGATACCTCAAATCGCCCAAAAGTAGGATATTTTAAGCCACCCAAAAGTAGGATATTAAGTAGGATATCTTAAGCCCGCCAAAGTAGGATATTTCAAGCCGCCCAAAAGAAGGATATTTTAAGCCGCCGAAAAGTAGGATTTTTAGAGTCCCCAAACGTAGGATATTTTTAGCTACCTAAAAGCAGGATATTTTAAGCTGCCCAAAAGTAGGATATTTTAAGCCATCCATAAGTAAGATATTTTAAGCCCACAAAAGTAGGATATTTCAAGCCGTCTAAAAGTAGGATATTTCAAGCTGCCCAAAATCAGTATATTTTAAGCCCCCAAAAGTAGGATATTTTAAGCCCTCAAAAGTAGGATATTTTAAGCCGCCCAAAAGTAGGATATTCTAAGCCCCCAAAAGTAGGATATTTTAAGCTGCCCAAAAGTAGGATATTTTAAAACCACCCATAAGTAGGATATTTTAAGCCCCCAAAAGTAGGATATTTCATGCCGCCCAAAAGTAGGATATTTTAAGCCGCCCAGAAGTAGGGTATTTTAAGCCACCCATAAGTACGATATATTAAGGCTTCCATAAGTAGGATATTTTAAGCCCCCAAAAGTAGGATATTTTAAGCCACCCAAAAGTAGGATATTTTAAGCCACCCAAAAGTAGGATATTTTAAACCATCCATAAATAGGATATTTTAAGCCCCCAAAAGTAGGATAATTTAAGCCGCCCAAAAGTAGGATACTTTAAGCTGCCCATAAGTAGGATATTTTAACCCACCCATAAGTAGGATATTTTAAGCCACCCATAAGTAGGATATTTTAAGTTGCCCAAAAGTAGGATGTTTTAAGCTGCCCAAAAGTAGGATATTTTAAGCTGCCAAAAAGTAGGATATTTCAAGCCACCCAAAAGTAGGATATTTTAAGCCACCCATAAGTAGGATATTCTATCCGCCCAAAAGTAGGATATTTTAAGTTGCCCAAAAGTAGGATTTTCTAAGCTGCCCAAAAGTAGGATATTTCAAGCCACCCTAAAGTAGGATATTTTAAGCCACCCATAAGTAGGATATTCTATCCACCCAAAAGTAGGATATTTTAAGTTGCCCAAAAGTAGGATTTTTTAAGCTGCCCAAAAGTAGGATATTTTAAGCTGCCAAAAGTGGGATATTTCAAGCCACCCAAAAGTAGGATATTTCAAGCTCCAAAATGATTAGGATGATTTAAGCAAAAAAAATTATAATACTCTAAAGACCAAAATATTTTGAAATCTTGGTGAAGAAATTAGAATGTTTCAGGATCCTAAAAATCTAGGATATCTTAAGAACTGATAAAAAGATGTGCTGGAGTTCCTATATCAAGTTGGCAACAGTAAATTCACACACATATGAGTAGAAAACCCTTTGCTAAATAAAAATTAAACTAGGCTGAATTAACATCTACAGTGTACCACACATGACGCACTAACATTACTACCCACTTACGATAACACTTCAACTTTTTTTATCAAAAATGCTTATTTATAAGTAGCTGGCTTATTTCACTTAATTGAGTTTAAAACCATTTTTTAAAACAATAGAACATGAATATAATTTGAGCTTTCCAACTAACGGTGATTTACTAAAAAAAAAAGAATGAAAAAAAAAATGATGTATGAATATTTGATCCAATACAGTTTGAGTCGGTCCTATCACTTAAATTCTAATCTAAAGACTCCATTTCTTAGAATGAAAATTCTCATACAATGAGAATACCAATATCTACAAATACTAAATCTTCAATGGCAGACATTTACTCAGTCTAGTTTAATATTCCATCTCGGTACTCTTGTAACTTCACTCCTGTACTAAATGCCACAAAGTATAACCTAGCTTCTAAAAAACACAATTTTCAAACTAAATTTACCATCCAAATTAATTTTACAGTATTACATCATTAAAGATGTCATACTTAACTCGGTTCATACAGGAGACAAGAGGATTCAAGGTCATAGCTATTTCTCAACTTGTATGACAGCCTTCATTTCCACTTTCAGTCTTTAGTGTCATGAATACCGTACCAAGCAAACTGGGGAACAAATCTGGAAAGAACTGAAAAAAGGCATTTCAGCAACATTTTACCTTTTGCCTACATCTGTTCTTGACAAAATTTTCCTCAAAATAGTTTAAGATTCCTTCCAAGCTTAAGAAACTTATTACCAGTTGACTATCCTATGTCAACAGCCGAGTTTACTGCTGGCATAAAAGCTATTAAATTACAATATATCCACGATAGCCCGAAAAAATACAAGAGGTTTATTTGTTGAAAAAGTCACAATTCACTGGTTGCATTAATCATATTGTCAAAAAACATTACGCCTCAATGAACTATTGGCCACAAATGAGGGGGAACTAGTACACTGACGAATATACCTACTTTTAGAGTTTTTGCCTTACTTTACTAGTTAAGATTTCAGTAAAATCTCACAAATCACAAAGATTGTTGTACTGCAGTATCATAAATTTAATAAAGTTGAATGTGACCATGGATGTGGTTAATCTGTTAACAAACTCCCATTAGTTTTCAGAGCATTGCGAGATACAACTGCTAAGTTATTCCAGAAGAAATAAATCCGTTGAGTTTTATAGATATTGTGGTAACAGTTTGTTCCTTTGTTTTATTTGACTTCCATTTTCCGTTTAATCATAACTTTTTCTAGTCTTTATGCAAGCTGAGGAAGGCGTGGAAAACTGCACGATTTGAAATTAGGGCCCTGACAGAATATTTTGCAAACTGCTACATTGTCAAGAGATTTTTAGATATTGAAGAGCGAGCACGCACTAAAGTTTAAGGAGGCTTCATTTGTTTTAGCAGGGAAAGCTACATGGGTGATAAAACACACACATATATATATATATATATATATATATATATATATATATATATATATATATATATATATATATATATATATATATATATATATATATATATATATATACACACATATATATATATATATATATATATATATATATATATATATATATATATATATATATATATATATATATATATATATATATATATTTGTTCCAACACAACATACTCAGCGAGAACCACTTTCTCTAGGAGGGTCCTTGACCTCTCAATCTCGACCAAGATTTTCCCGCGCTATCCCCCTATCTCGCTCCATATAGTTCCTACCCCCGCCGCCAGGATAAGCCCTGCGGCCCGGATTAAGGCAGGTCACTGCTTTCCCGGGTCAGGATGCTCATTAAGTTCTTGGTCGTGAGACGTAAAACATCTCACCCTCTCGCTTAAACTCTCGATCCTTTGGCGCGTTGTGATCCCACGTGTTTCCAGTGTGGGGACTTGTGTTTTTTTCTGCGATAGTGCGTTTTCGCAAAGTGTTCTCAGTACGTTCCAGTGTTCCTGTAACTCGTTAGTGTTGGCTCTTCGTGTGCGTACGATGGAGCATGTGCGTCGTTGCCCTGGTCCTAGAGCAGGAAAGTCGTGTGGGGTTTTCCTCTCTAAGCCAGAAGTGGACCCTCATTCCCTTTGTTCCACGTGCAGGGGTAAAGTTTGTTCCTCCTCGGACACGTGTCCCGAGTGCGTGAGTTGGGACGGCATTCAGTGGGTACGGTATAGTACCAAGAAAAAGAAGTCGTCGAAGCGTTCCCCCAAGAAAGTGAGTGGCGTGTCCTCTTTACAGTCGGTCAGTGATCGGTCCGACGAAGCCTCGGCCTCTCCGTCTCCTTCACAGAGGAGTGGGCAACTAGCCCCCAGTGTTATTGTTAGCCATAGTGTTCTCCCCGGTGAACCTAGTGTGAGGGAGGAACCAAGGGCTGGCCCCTCTGGAGAGAACGGAAGGGCCGCTAGTGCTTCGTGGGAATCGGGCCACGTGGCAGGGGATCACGCTTCCTCAGAAGACCCAGTGTGGGGCAGTGTGGCGATTTCAGACTCCCCCCCGCCCTCGTGGGCCGGTGCGTCGGGTTCTCCCCCTCCAGAGGACAACCACGCTAGAGTTCGCCGCCCGAGTAGCGATGCCTTCGGGTGGAAATTGCCGAAGACTCCGGGGAGGTCACCGCGAAGGATGGACGTGTCCCTGGGTCCCTGGCCTGCTAGCAGGGACAGAGTAGACTCGGTGCCCTCGATCTCTACAGCAGTTCCCGAGGACTTCCTCCAGCATCCTGTCTCGGACGATAGACGGCGAAGAGCCTCCCCCGCGCATCACTCGAGCAGTCGTTACGCGAGGAACGTGGCGCCCTCGGACTCTTCGGAAGCAGATTCATCCTCCGGAGGAGAACGCAGGGAGAAACGGCACCGGAAGAGAGAGCGGACCGATAGTGATCGTTCCCGCTCCAGGTCGAGGTCGCGGCACAACAGGAAGCGCCCACGCTCTCACTCCCGTAAGTACAAGAGGGAGGTCTCTCCCGGCGGCGAATGGGTCTACGTCCCCTCAGGAGAGTCCAGAAAGCACCGCTCTCCAGACTCTCGGTCCAGTGAACGAGCCTCTAGGTTGTCACTGCCTACACACAGCCTAGAACCGCTAAACCTGCCATGCAGGAAGGACCTCGCTCTTAGGCACAAGTCCTCGAGGCCTCCGGTTCACCCCGCCCAGCGGAGGGAAGCGCGCTTCCGAGAAGGCAGCCCGACCGAACCAGCCCAGCTGGGGCGGTCGTCGAGCAGGAAGGACCGGTTTCCGGGGTCGGGTCATCCCACCGGGACCGTGTCCTCCTCTTCCAGAGCCTTGGGGCAGTCGAAAGTCCTCCCTGAGTCGGTGGCCCCCGCCCTACGGCAAGACCCACCCGCGTACGGGGCGCCCTACGGTTACGGGCCGTCCGCCCTGGAACCGAGAGGAGAACGCCCGGTCTACCGCCCAAGCACGGCGCCCCTACGCCAAGCCGAGGCCTCGGCCGACGGAGGCGAGGCTTCCCCGTCGGAGGACTCCGCCTACAGAAGGGTGGTAGGTCTCGTCAGAAGGCTCCATGGAATTCCGGAACCCTCGGCGCCTAAGGTGAATGCCTGGAGGTCGAGCCTCTTGAGATATACTCACCGTGACGTCCTTCCAAAGTCCTCCCTGGCCCTGCCTCTCGCCCCAGACCTAGTACTGGGACAAGAATACATCGACAACTTGGTGGCCAGCAGTGCGGAGGCCCCCAAGTCCCAGAGTGCCTCCAAACTCCTCCAGGGTCTCAAACTACAGGGCAAAGTTTATATCCCGGAAGGACGGCGCCCAGGTCCCTGTAGGGTGGACCCAGCCTTGGACATTCTGGGACAGGGCGGCTCGGACGAAAGGGCCTATTCAGCCCCTGTGTCCTTCTCACCCTCTGAAGCCGGCATGATGGAGGAGATGTCAAGAGATATGGTTAACATCTCCTCATGGCTGGACTGGTGGGCCTCCACGTTGGTTAACGTACAGGCCTCCACAGACCCCGACGATCCTGAGCAACAAGGTCTCCTGTCGGACCTTCTCACCTCCGGGGGGAAAGCCCTCAAGTTTATGGCTTATCAGGCACTCTCCTTGACGGCCAACTGGGTCCTTCAGAAGCGGGACACAGTGCTTTCCAAGTTGACAAGAAAAATCCCGGACAGAGAGGCTCGAGTGGTTCGTAGCCTACCCTTAGGAGGCGAGTCGCTGTTTCCGTTGAAGGAACTAGAAGTGCTGATGGAGAAGGTGTCCAAGAGGAGAGAGGCCAACGTCCCCAAACAAACATCCTCCAGGAGGCCTCCTTACAGGAGGTCAGTCTCGGATAGTGCCGTGACCCCTCAGGCTAACCCCAGCTCTTCGAGGAGGGACGCCCCCACCTCCTCCTGGACATCAACTCCACAGCCCTCCCGCAGGGGAGCTCCAGCTTCTGCCAGCTCCTTCAGGTCAGGTTACTCCGCCTCGAAGAGAGGCAGATCAGGCCGCCCCTCTAGGAGAAGGTAGAGGGAGAGGCCCCCTACTCCCGCCCAGGCCTCGGGTTGGGGGATGCCTCAGACCATATTGGCAAGCATGGAAAACGCATGGGGCGGATGCTTGGACGGTGTCCGTCCTGAAAGAAAGCTACAGGATCCCCTTCATAGCGGATCCACCCCCTCTTATTCCAGCCACCCAGACAGAATGGTTGGATCCCAGGGACCCGTTGAAAAGGGCTACCCTGCAAAAAGAAGTTTCCTCCATGTTGGAGAAGGGAGCCATGGAAGAAGTCCTTCTCCCAGGGCCAGGCTCCTACAGCCGCCTGTTCCTGGTGGAGAAAGCAACGGGGGGGGGGGGGGAGACCGGTGATAGACCTGTCGGCCCTCAACAAGTTCGTCAAGAAGACGAACTTCAAGATGGACACCCCAAAATCCGTCCTGATGTCCTTGAGGGAGAAAGATTTTATGATGACGGTCGACCTCAAGGACGCGTACTTCCAGATTCCGGTCCACCCGTCGAGTCGGAAGTTCCTCCGGGTAAAATGGGGCTCCCAGATCCTGCAGTTCAGGACCCTCTGCTTCGGCCTGTCGACGGCTCCTCAAGTGTTCACGAGGGTCTTCGCGACGGTCTCAGTATGGGCTCACGAACGAGGTATCCGCCTCATCAGATACCTGGACGACTGGTTGCTCCTTTCCAGCTCAAAGGACCTCTTGGAAGAGCAAGGGAAGGACCTCCTCCAGTTCTGCAGGAGTCTGGGAATCATTATCAACCTGGAGAAATCGAACCTAACTCCATCCAACAGAATGGGGTACTTGGGGATGACGTTGGACACCGTGCAGGGGAAGGCCTTCCCCTCGGAAGACAGGATACAGAACCTCATCAAGATCATTCAGCCGTTCCTGTCGGAGCTTCCCAGGAAGGCGAAAGACTGGCAGAGGCTGATAGGTCACCTGGTCTCATTAGAGAAACTGGTTCCCCAAGGGAAGATACGGCTCAGACCCGTACAATGGAACCTCAAGGCTCTATGGTCCCAGACAGGCTCTCAGAAAACATTGATTCCGGTCCTTCCGGACACGATAGCAGCCTTAAAATGGTGGCTATGCCAGTCGAACTCCCTCAAGGGGATGCCCCTCGGGTCCTGTCCCCCCGAGTTTCTCCTGTTCACAGACGCCTCCAGCCTAGGGTGGGGAGCCCACCTGCGGGAGGAAACAGCAAGCGGGACCTGGTCGGAGACCGAAAAGCAACTCCACATCAACGTCCTGGAGCTAAAAGCAGTACAAAAGGCATGTCTGCACTTTGCAAGTCGGTTGAAGGGAAACACCGTGGCCCTAATGTGCGACAACGCCACGGTGGTAGCCTACATCAAGAAACTAGGTGGCATGAAGTCGAAGGAACTGTACGACCTCACCGTAAACATCCTGCATTGGGCGGACGAGCACCAGGTGATACTTCTAGCAAGGTTCATCCCCGGGAAAAGGAACGTACTAGCCGACGGCCTCAGCAGGATAGGTCAGATAGTAGGGACGGAATGGTCCCTACACCCAGAAGTGGCCAGACTCATCCTTCAACGCTGGGGCTCCCCGGTGATGGACCTCTTCGCAACGAAGCTCAACGCCAAGTTACCGGTTTACTGCTCCCCGGTACCAGACGAAGGAGCAGCCCTAGAAGACGCCTTCCAGCACAAGTGGGACAACCTGGACGTATATGCCTTTCCCCCCTTCACGCTGCTAAGGCAGGTGCTCAACAGAGTAAGAACCTCCCAAAACCTAAAGATGACTTTGGTAGCGCCCTGGTGGCCGGAGAGAGAGTGGTTCGTGGATCTAAAAGACCTGGCAAGCCATCCACCGTGGCCTCT
>NC_090742.1:110101175-110133675 GCF_036898095.1 Palaemon carinicauda
CATCAGCTAGAATTATAGTATTTTGCTTAGGATACATTTTATCATTCTTCCGATAGATTAATTTGATTATAATAGGAGTTCAGAAGATATTCGTATGAATATAATTTGATATTTAATGGACATAACAGTATACGAAGGAAATATATAGACTAGTCATCATTGGAACAACGGGCTTAAGAAAAAGAAAACGCTACAACTTTTGATTTAGAGAAAACGTTATTTAAAGGTGACTATTATATATTTAACCTCCATGAAAAATTTATTTTTTTAATTTTTTTTAGTATAGTCATCTTATCAAATTTATGAATTAATGCCTTTCGGAATATTATCTTCCAAAATTTATATAACTTTAATATACAATAATACTTTAGTAAGATTTACTTGAAAATAATAAAAATATCCCCATCAAATGAACGTAGATGGTAGTTTAAAATCTAGGATTTATAGCTTGGCTATTGACTCCATATGTATAAAATAGCTATTTGTATTTCAATTATAGTGGGATTTAAAACATCTTTATTTTAGCATAGGCCTACTATACTATCATACTTTTTATCCCATTGACTTGGAAGTATTATGTTTGTTTAACTCTGTTTACACATTTTTATTTTTATTCTAAATGAAGGGAGATGCTATGTAATTACCCTTCTAATAGTTTTAACGAGTTAAAAACAGTTGAAAAATGTAACTAAATTATATCTTTTGTGATGTGTTTGTTGTCAAGTTCACACTCACGGTGAATTGGGGAGTTTTGAAATGAAGGCATTAATTTTGGTTGAAGGTTCCTGATGCATTTTACTTGAACACCAAATGGAATTGGGAATTCATAACATTGTACATTAAAAGCAGCTGCTTAATGTCATGTTTAAATTAGTTTAAAAATCTAAAAGTTACGTACTTATTCAGGTGGAACGTTTAGGTGTAGGTCTACTGTATACTTCTGAAAATAGACTGCTATTTGAATATTATTATTACTGGCTAAGCTACAGCCATAGTTTTATATATATATATATATATATATATATATATATATATATATATATATATATATATATATATATATATATATATATATATATATATATATATATATATATATATATATATATATATATATATATATATATATATATATATATATATATATATATATATATATATATATATATATATATATATATATATATATATATATATATATGTGAAGAATTTTCTTCACTCTTCTTCTTTTAATCGTATTTTTAGCTCTCTTCTACTAATACTATAGCTACCCCTTAAAAATTCTCTCCTACATCTAGTTTTCTTTAACGAAATATAGGGAAGACTAATCTAAACTTGTTGACAGTGACGCACGCCATGCTCGTGACGTCACAGCGTAGATACGCACGTTAGAGGGCCTTAGTGTAACCACGGCGTATGTTGGTTCTTTCCTTAACTACATGGGTCGAGATTAAATTCATATACTGCCTTTTTGATACAAATTCCAATAATGCTAAATTAATGCATCTTATATTTCTCAATACCAATTAAGGTTTGTTAATTTTAAGATGTATGCCCATCGTACCAGTCCATTGCTAATTAATCATTTTAAATATTAATTTTTAGCAAGCCAGATTAGGTAGGATTGTTGTATATATAACCTCCCTCAGAGCAGCAAGATTTATCTGAGTATTTAGTACAAAATCCTGCCTCCTCTGCACTCCTTTCAACAATATATTGCCCTGTCCTTAAGTCCCGATATGGCAACCCCAATGGATTACCATGCGCATCATGACCGTCACTTGTTTGGCAAGGTGAAGCCAGGTGATCTCCTCGACCTCTGTGTCGCCACATTCTACGAAAAGCTGCCCTGGCCTGCTGACCTGCCTGGTCATTGAACCCGGCCACTTCTGGCTCACCCCTCGCTCCCCCTCTTCCAAAACGTGTCTCACCAACGAGTCCTGTTGCTGCCGGTCGGAGAGATTGAGAAGAGGTCCCTGGTGTACCTAGTTGCAGCCACAGTGAGAATTCTTGGGGTGAGCCAGGCAAGAGTGCAGCGTGCCAATTAGTGCAACAACCAGGTCAACAGCTATCTCGGGCATAGGACTAAACTTCAAAGGAGTGCAGGTACTACATCAATGGCCATTTAGTTTTCCCCCATTTTTTATTAGCTTAGACTAATTTTAACTTGATAGGGTACCTGGCTAATTACACTATTCGGACTGTGTGCGGTGGGATTGTGTGTAAATATTTTTTCGTTATCATTTCTGGTTTGAGACTAGCATAGTCTCTGGGTCACGTGGGCCACGTGCCAGACCCCATTATGATTTTTGATTGTTGCAGACCACGTGTCTAACCCATCATTTTCATCATTTGAATTGCATTCTTTTTATACCATTTTTTGCCTTTGTTAAGATGTCCGTTTCTTTCATGTAAATTTGTGAAATAAATCAATATTAGGTTAATTAAACCTCTTTAGTATTTTTGCTCCCTTATTTATTTTAATGTGTGAAATGAATAGTTAATCACGGGACAAAGTACCCAGTATTTAAAGAGAAAACCTAAGTAAGTCTATAGGTGGTAACAGCGAGGTACTTTGCATTAATATATTTGCTTCGAAGGTAAAGATCCTTATCTTTAAACTTTTAAACTACTTTACATCACTGCTCCCATTTTGGATTTTGTCTACCTTACATTAACGTAAAATAACTGTCCAGCATTTCATTGGGGTAGCTGGGACGGAGCCGGAACAGAGCCTGAGAATGAGATGACTATAGACCTGACAAAGCTAGAGTAGGCCATAAATTATTGTTAATCCTACGTGTGGAGTGCTTCGGCCTCTGGATAGTAAAATTTCCCCCTTTTATATTTAGAGTGATGGTTAGTGAATTGTGACAGTAAAGTATTAGCAGGGTGTTTGTGCCCCGAGAGTAAGTGCTCATATCCTCCCCTGTTGAACTTTATGTAACTGTTATAAGGAGACTTTCCCGGACTAAGTTCCCACTCAGAACGTAACCATTAGAAAATTCTCCACACGAGTGGTCCTTCGAACCGGATCTTTTACCTTTGACTTGTGAAGCGTTAACGTAATTAATCAGCTTGATTAAGCATATAGTAACTCGCTATATCACTTACCCACACGCACACAGCCAGTTTGTCGAATATGTAATGCCCAGACTTTAATTGGGAAGAGAAATTTGTAATCAACATGATCTTTTTGTATCGACCCCGTGTTTAAGGAAAGAGCTACGTAACCAGGTTAATTTGTTGCTTGAATGTTCTCTACAGAAAGACTAGAATTTGTCGTAGGAACTTCACTCTGTCTCGGATCCGTTCACCCACGTGTGGCGGAATCCTCTTATACCAGAAAGTTCTAAGCTACTTGAACTAAGGTTTTTTGTTGTTCAGACGCCCGTGATTACTGCTCAGCTAGAGCACCGGTGTACTCGTCCTGTCAACTAATTTTGCTAGCTAAGCATCTAATTTGTAACATTTTGTACCTTGGTCTACCTTCATTTGTGTCGTTTACCTTCCCTAACCAACCTTAACCTTTCTAACTAACGTTTCCCGTATACCTAGCACATGTCCTTGTCCTAAAGAGCGAATTGGCGTAACATAATTTTAAGTCTTCTTACGAGTAACGTAGAAACTTAATTTCACCAAGTCCGTTTCATTCCACGTGTTTGTTCCGAGATGGCGGATCTTGTTTACAGCCCAAACTAAGGGTTCGTAATTGCTTGCTACCGTAAGTAAATTACTGCGTGTAGTTAATTTAATTTCCTTTAGCGAGGAGATTATTTGTGTCCTTTATCGACGATATTTTTGTTTTACCTCCACGTGAGGGAAATTTTATATTTGTTTAGCCTCCACGAGAGTGCTCTTTAAAGTCGCTGCCTTGTGCGCCAATCTACATTTTGAATAGTTCAGTGGTCGTCTTAGTGCGCCCGTAATTGTGAAATCGTCACAACAGTGTCAGCCTCGACCTGTTATTTTAACTTTTAACTTAATACTTTGCATTCATAAGCCCATGTGCTTTCTAATGTTCTACTTTAAAGTAAATTAATTAGTCATTATCGCCACGTGCGTATATAATTCATTTTAGCAAAGTCTAAAGTCACGTGACCTGGGCATCGTCTGCTTTGTTGGACCCGGTCACTTTGAATTTTAAAGTAATTTCATGATTTATATGTTTTTTGTCCATTTAACCATTTTTTCTCATCATGAGTAAATTTAAATATTCAATTGCCACGCTTGTAAATTTGTAACGTTTCATTATCACGTTCTTTTGAAATTCAGTTACCCTTATTTGCTTTTACGAATCCGTTCATCAAAAAGTGGTCATTCCAAGATGGCGGACTTCATGTTTAACGTAAACAACCCTCCACCGCCTAAGGCGGAAACGCTTAGCCCCGAGGAGATTAACGCTAGGCTTGAGGAACAGGAATTAACATTCACCTTTGTGTGTGAGGACGCAGACATAGCACTTCATGCTCTTGCTTCTGTAGATTTTCCCAACATGGGTCCTGAAGCCGTGAGTCATTTTAAAAGTGAAATTAGTAAAGTAAGAGACGAACTTTGCGATTACAAGAATTTTTGGAGACGTCATTACGACCATCCTATTGTCAAATTAAATTATCCCGTACTTGCTGCCTGTTCGAGTAAAGTTGAGATTGCTTTTAATAGCCTCATGGCTCATCCCAATTTAATAATTAAAGATAATCAATCGTGTTCCTCTTCAAGGGTAAAACCTTCAGTGACACGTCCTGTTGTAAACGCTATTAATAGTCCCCTAATTGTTACTTCTAATATATCAGCAGTCAAGCACAATGCTCATAATTTTGTATCAATTCCCCAACCTGTAAAATCTTCAAATTTTAATACTATGTTGCCAACACGGCATACAATTAGTAATTTTGTGTCAGCCCCACCTGCTCCGTCCTCATCTCCAAACCTTAAGCTACCAGTGTTTGATCGCCCTCAACCCCCTTTGTCTTTGCCGCCGGTGACAGTTCGTCCCGGAGGAGAAACCATTCATTGTCTTAAAAAGGGCCCCCCTCGTGGTAGCGCAAATACCACCCAACTTAACCGTGTGCGTGATGGCCAGCAGAGGCCTGTACCGGTAGTAGATTCATTCATTAAAACCGTACCATTCCATGGACCAGTGCCCACGTTGCCTGATCGTCCTATCTTTAAGCCAGTAACTTCCGCTCCTACTCGTGTTGACGCTAAAATATCCACGTCAAAATTTGAAACCCGCCCTCAGAAAGAGCTGCGTGATCGCAAGGTTAAGACCTTAGCAGTCAGAAATGAACCTTGTGCACTGACGGCGGATTTAGCGAAATCCACACATGTAGACCTAGCACCGGAGCTTAGAGCCTGTTTACAAATAACTTTGCTTAAGGATAACGGTACCATGAACACTATTCATTATTTTCATTCACTCTTATATGGCGCGACTTTAAGCATTTATTATTTTTGTCAAGTCATTCAGCAGCATTTTTTCAATCAATCCCATGCTTTAACTTTAAAACGTAAATTTAATTCTTGCCTTGACAACTTGTCATGTTGCTATAATCCCCCTGACATCCTTCAGCTCGTGCTGAAATTAAGTATTGTTTTTAATGTTCCCATCTTAAACGTTTTTCTTAAAAACGACATCCAAGACACAAGCTGTCCTAAATACGATGTCCCCATAGACCTAGTTCGTCTCGATTTATCATTCAGGCTAGTGTCAAACAAATTTTCACCTTTAATCGCCGAGAAGGAAGTAGCTTTTCTCCCTTTGTCAGGCGATGAATACAAAGTTTTCATTACGCCAGTAAATTTCTTTGTAAAATCATTTTATGTAAAACGTTGGGTGTCAGACCGGGATTGGGATTCACCCCCATAATTTTTAATTTGTCATTTGGCCTGACTTGTTGCTGAACTCGACCGTTATTGGCATACGTTTTGTTTGCTCTATCCGTACCCCTAGGGTGGGAAGAATTGAGTATTTTTAATCGTTTCATTACTATTGCATCGTACGTTTCAAGTTAACACTGATCATCTATTTATATTAACGCTTCCGTGAAACATTGCCTGCGTGGTTTAATTTTCCCCAAATTCACGTGAAAGCATAACTTTTGATTCAATTGATTTCAATTAACGTTTAAGGCGTTTTGTTAACTTTAAACGGACGATGATGTGAAAACCAACTTCACTCATCATTCAGCCAGTAACCTTATCTCACTCATACTAACAAGTAGTTGAATCACATTTGCCGGAACTAACCCCTCTCCCTTTTTCCTCCCCTTTATCCCCAGGGTGTGAAGAATTTTCTTCACTCTTCTTCTTTTAATCGTATTTTTAGCTCTCTTCTACTAATACTATAGCTACCCCTTAAAAATTCTCTCCTACATCTAGTTTTCTTTAACGAAATATAGGGAAGACTAATCTAAACTTGTTGACAGTGACGCACGCCATGCTCGTGACGTCACAGCGTAGATACGCACGTTAGAGGGCCTTAGTGTAACCACGGCGTATGTTGGTTCTTTCCTTAACTACATGGGTCGAGATTAAATTCATATACTGCCTTTTTGATACAAATTCCAATAATGCTAAATTAATGCATCTTATATTTCTCAATACCAATTAAGGTTTGTTAATTTTAAGATGTATGCCCATCGTACCAGTCCATTGCTAATTAATCATTTTAAATATTAATTTTTAGCAAGCCAGATTAGGTAGGATTGTTGTATATATAACCTCCCTCAGAGCAGCAAGATTTATCTGAGTATTTAGTACAAAATCCTGCCTCCTCTGCACTCCTTTCAACAATATATTGCCCTGTCCTTAAGTCCCGATATGGCAACCCCAATGGATTACCATGCGCATCATGACCGTCACTTGTTTGGCAAGGTGAAGCCAGGTGATCTCCTCGACCTCTGTGTCGCCACATTCTACGAAAAGCTGCCCTGGCCTGCTGACCTGCCTGGTCATTGAACCCGGCCACTTCTGGCTCACCCCTCGCTCCCCCTCTTCCAAAACGTGTCTCACCAACGAGTCCTGTTGCTGCCGGTCGGAGAGATTGAGAAGAGGTCCCTGGTGTACCTAGTTGCAGCCACAGTGAGAATTCTTGGGGTGAGCCAGGCAAGAGTGCAGCGTGCCAATTAGTGCAACAACCAGGTCAACAGCTATCTCGGGCATAGGACTAAACTTCAAAGGAGTGCAGGTACTACATCAATGGCCATTTAGTTTTCCCCCATTTTTTATTAGCTTAGACTAATTTTAACTTGATAGGGTACCTGGCTAATTACACTATTCGGACTGTGTGCGGTGGGATTGTGTGTAAATATTTTTTCGTTATCATTTCTGGTTTGAGACTAGCATAGTCTCTGGGTCACGTGGGCCACGTGCCAGACCCCATTATGATTTTTGATTGTTGCAGACCACGTGTCTAACCCATCATTTTCATCATTTGAATTGCATTCTTTTTATACCATTTTTTGCCTTTGTTAAGATGTCCGTTTCTTTCATGTAAATTTGTGAAATAAATCAATATTAGGTTAATTAAACCTCTTTAGTATTTTTGCTCCCTTATTTATTTTAATGTGTGAAATGAATAGTTAATCACGGGACAAAGTACCCAGTATTTAAAGAGAAAACCTAAGTAAGTCTATAGGTGGTAACAGCGAGGTACTTTGCATTAATATATTTGCTTCGAAGGTAAAGATCCTTATCTTTAAACTTTTAAACTACTTTACATCACTGCTCCCATTTTGGATTTTGTCTACCTTACATTAACGTAAAATAACTGTCCAGCATTTCATTGGGGTAGCTGGGACGGAGCCGGAACAGAGCCTGAGAATGAGATGACTATAGACCTGACAAAGCTAGAGTAGGCCATAAATTATTGTTAATCCTACGTGTGGAGTGCTTCGGCCTCTGGATAGTAAAATTTCCCCCTTTTATATTTAGAGTGATGGTTA
Source organism: Palaemon carinicauda (assembly GCF_036898095.1). Taxonomy (NCBI): domain Eukaryota; kingdom Metazoa; phylum Arthropoda; class Malacostraca; order Decapoda; family Palaemonidae; genus Palaemon; species Palaemon carinicauda. The sequence continues at coordinate 110,109,122 of NC_090742.1, forward strand.
GTGAATTGTGACAGTAAAGTATTAGCAGGGTGTTTGTGCCCCGAGAGTAAGTGCTCATATCCTCCCCTGTTGAACTTTATGTAACTGTTATAAGGAGACTTTCCCGGACTAAGTTCCCACTCAGAACGTAACCATTAGAAAATTCTCCACAATATATATATATATATATATATATATATATATATATATATATATATATATATATATATATATATATATATATATAAATATATATATATATATATATATATATATATATATATATATATATATATATATATATAAATACATATATATATATATATATATATATATATATATATATATATATATATATAGATAGATAGATATTTAGTTTTTATAGTTTATATATGAAAGATCTATTTTAATCTTGTTACTGTTTGTTCTTAAAATATTTTACATTAATTGTTAGTTACTTCTCTTGTTATTTGTTTATTTTCTTGCTTCCTTTCCTCACTGAGCCATTTTTCCTTGTTGGAACCCTTCGGCTTATAGAATGCTGCTTTTCCAACTAGGGTTTTAGCATAATAATAATAATAATAATAATAATAATAATAATAATAATAATAATAATAATAATAATAATAATAATAGGTTAACAACAAGGATACTGTAATAGTAATGAAGACAAGGTTGAATATGATAGACTTAATAATAAGAAAGGGACATCCAAATGCATTGCAGACTTTCCAAACTTCGGTATTTTCTTGACATTCAAAATGAATTCCAAGAACAAATGACATTCATTGGAATAGAGAAGCTGACCTAAGAGCAGAGGTAAAGTACTGGAAATTAAAAATACCCCCAAAAGACTCAAAATTTCAAACTCCTCACGAATATCAGTAGATAAATATCAGTATGATTAAAAATGTGAATAATTTAGGAAGGTTGACGGCTCTACTTTGCATTGAACAAGAAAACACTATTTGTTGATGAATCCACTTACCATTATACCAAAAAAAATTGTGTGTGAACCATAGCAGACATCAGCATTGAACGAGGGTTTGAAGGCACTGTTCTTTAAAGGTCGCTCATGAATGGCAGAGGCAAGGGACAGTGACAATGCCCTGGAGACTGACCTTATATGCATATGATCAGCGCCCAAGCCCCCTCTCCACCCAAGTTAGGACAGGGGATGGCCAGACAAAGGCTGCTGATAACACAGCAGGTATACCTATATACTCCGCTCAAACCCCAATCCTTAGCTCACAAGGATGCTGAGATTGTAGAAACTATAAGAAACTATCGAGGTTGAGTGGGTCTCAAATCCCAGTCCAGCAGATTGTCAGGCAGGGTTGCTTCCAATAGGTACAATAGAAGAAACTACCCAATGATGTGGAAAACTGCTATTCTTTACTGTATGTAAGATGACGTAGTTCAAATCAAATAGCCTGGCAAACAAATACAAATACTTACACTTCAAGAGGATGGTACTGTAACACCAGAACATTTTATGGTGTCTTTTTTGCAGCCTGCTCCAGGTTTCATTTGCACAAGAATTGCCTATCATAAGGTAGTAGGTTAGCCAAGGCACCAGCCACCCATTGAGATACTACCATTACAGAGTTATTGGGCCCTTTGACTGGCTGGATAGTACTACACTGGATCCCTTTCTGGTTACTACTCATTTTCCATTGCTTACACATGCAGTGAATATTATGGCCTTCTCTTTATACATTCTCCTCTTCACTCATACACCTGAAAATAGCAAGATAACCAAAAATTCTTCTTCACATTTGTTGATGGTAGGTTGGCCAAGGCGCCAGCCACCCAATGAAAAACTACCGTTGGAGAGTTATTGAGTCCTTTGACTGGCCAGATAGTATTACATTAGATTCCCTTCTGGTTATGGCTCAATTTTCCTTTGCCTACACATACACCAAATATTGTGGACTATTCTTTACACATTCTCCTCTTTCCTCATACACCTGACAACACTGAGATTATCAAACAATTCTTCTACACTTAAGGGGATAACTACTGCACTGAAATTGGTCAGTAGCTACTTACCACTTGGTAAGGGTAGAAGAGAGACTTTAGCTATGGTAAGCAGCTCTTCTAGGAGAATGATACAACAAAGTTAAACTATTGTTCTCTAGTCTTGGGTAGCGTCGTAGCCTCTGTACCATGGTCTTCCCCTGTCTTGGGTTAAAATTCTCTTGCTTCAATATGAACAGACAATATTTAGTTAAAACTTTTAAACTCACAAGCAGTGTAATTTTAGAGGCCCTACGTGCATCTAGGTTTTTTTTTACTGTATTTCATATCCTATTTATATTACCTAGAAACTTGTTTTAAATTGTCTTCCTAAGTATATTCCAGTATTAAAATATATCATATTTCAAGTTTATTGTAAATCAAGTCGCTATGTTGTATAAGCACAAAATGTAGATTTGATAATAAACCATTGATTATTATTATTATTATTATTATTATTATTATTATTATTATTATTATTATTATTATTATTATTATTATTATTACTGGATTAACTGAAGGAAGCTGCTTGCAGCGTAACATACGGTAAGCAATAAGAATAAAATTGGGCAGTGCTGAATGGAAAGAACAAAAATATTTTACTTTAGGCACATTAATATGAACGAATAGATGTTGCTTCATGTTGTACCTTCAGACGACACATTATCCTTTAATGTAAAACACCGATCCACTGATGTTCAGATCCAGGGAGGAAATCGATGTTTGCCATCTGCAAACGAGAGCGCCAAATCTAGGTCTCAACACTGTTTGTCACTGAGGGTTTAAAGATTATTTCATTAGTATCTGTATTTTTTATAACATCTTTCATTTTTTGAAGGGTTTTAAAGAGCGCTCATGAATGGCAGAGGCAAGGGACAGTGACATTGCCGTAGCAAGCAGGACATTGCCCTGGAGACTGACCATATACACATACGATCATCACCTAAGCCCCCTCTCCACAGAAGCTAGGACAAAGAAGGGCCAGGTAAAGGCTGCTGATGACTCAGCAGATAGACCTATAGGCTTTTCCAAATCCCCATCCTTATTCACAAGCATGGGGAGATTGCAGAAACCAAAGGAACTTACGAGTTTGAGTGGGACTCAAACCCCAGTCTGGCCTTCACCAGTCCTCACAGACGTTACCACATCGGTCACCGCAGAATAGTTTGCACCTGGAAAACGGTATCAAACTCTTTTCTTCAAACTCTAAATAGATTTCAGTTGCAGATAGCATTTGCTTTTGTTACAATTATTTTGTCTATTTGCTAAATTACACCATTGAATGAAATGTGAAAAAAAATATCACGAAGTTAATGGGAAAGCTTAAAACTGAAGATTGAAAAAAAATCATTGATGAGGCGTTTCATTAAAGTTAACTAAGAATAAGTCTTACGGCTGTGCTTTTCCTATCATGGAATTAAGAATTTGAATAAATACATATAAAAATAACCATCTTCTGTTATTAGTTTAATCATGGTTTGGTCACAATACATTAAATTTTTCGTACGTTAATTTTCGTCTAATTTCCTCTAATTGTGTAGGCTACATTCTAATTTCCGTCCGTGGAAAAGGGCACCAGTAAAAAAAATCCCTCAAATGTTAAAACCATGGTTGTATTTTACACGAATTGCTTGTTTGCAGAATGTTGGGTATTATTTCCTTAGGGAAAACGAGCTTGCTGTGTCACCATCATTTTCCCCAACAGCCAAACTTCATTGTGTATATTGCTGGAGAAACTCTCACACTGTAACACTGTTTGTTAAGTGTAGCATCCAGTGTCCATCCCCAGAGCTGCTCGGAGCCTTCAAAGTCGCTGGAGTATCAAACTTTATTCAGGATTATTTCTTCTAATCCTTTATTCATTCAGGGATTCTAGGGAATAAAGAGATCGCGTTTCCTTTGGCAGTCGCAGAAATATATTTTGCAACAGGATATGTTTTATTGAAGGCATTGTTTTATCGATTGGTGTATTCTTTTGATGCATTTTGATTTATCAGCAGGGTGATGTTTTAAGTAGAAGTACCGTCTACAATAATACCCTACAGATCACTGCATTGCTTACCTGATTAAAAGATTTGAGGGAAAATTACAGTTAAGTAAGGTAAAGTAGATATAAATATGTATATACATATAAATATAGTCCTCAGCCTACATGGCTGAGGACTATGAAGCGAGAAGTCGATTGATTTAAAAGCAAAATTCAACCGAGGCCCTTTGCGTCAGTAGGCGTAGGAGGAGATTATAAGAATGATATGTATGTATATATATATATATATATATATATATATATATATATATATATATATATATATATATATATATATATATATATATATATATATTTGTATATTATATATATACATATGTATATTATATATATATATATATATATATATATATATATATATATATATATATATATATATATATATACATATTTATATTATATATATATATATATATATATACATATATATATATGTATATATATATATATATATATATATATATATATATATATATATATATATATATATATATTTATACCGTATATTATATATATATAATCTCTCTCTCTCTCTCTCTCTCTCTCTCTCTCTCTCTCTCTATATATATATATATATATATATATATATATATATATATATATATATATATATATATATATATATATATATATATATATATATTCTGTTGTTGGATAGCGGAGTGCTGTTTCAGTGTCGTTTTTAATTTTGGTACGCGTCGGAGCAACTGTAATTCTCAAATGCGGCGTGCCCGCATAGCGGTAGTATCCATAGGAGTTATGGTAAGTTTTAAATAATATACATATATATATATATATATATATATATATATATATATATATATATATATATATATATATATATATATATATATATATATATGTGTGTGTGAATATATATATATATATATATATATATATATATATATATATATATATATATATATATATATATATATATATATATATATATATATATATATATATATATATATGTGTGTGTGTGTATATATATATATATATATATATATATATATATATATATATATATATATATATATATATATATATATATATATATATATATATATATATATATATATATATACAGATTTATATATAGATATGATGAGAACATGTTTGTAAGCACAGGATATTCATATAGGAAAACAATTGAAATAACAATGACGTTTCTTTCATTGGTAAAACTATATTTGTACTTTCATTTTGCATAGTAAATTACAAAAGACAAATCAGGCCGTTTTATACAAAGCAGAAGAAAAGCAGGTATTCTGACACCTTTGAAATATTTACAATAAATATTTTTTACACTAAACTTAAAGACTTTTATCACAGAAAAAGGAACATGTAAGCTATTCGACAGCCATTTCACAAATAATAATTATATGCTAATAGACAGACTACGTCTATCAGAAGTAGGTTGCCATTTGTGACCATACAGATACACGTAATACAGTTTTTCTGTAAGTAGTCCTATCTGCCGAAATGACTGTTACCAGTAATATCAGGCGAAGGAAGTATTCTTTAAATAAACACCAAAATAGAATATTTCAGAGGTATTAACAAATTTGCGTTGCATAAATGGGTTGAGTTAGTTTTATTGGTAAATTAACTTCCTGAAGTATTTCCTATTAGGATAAATCTCTCCTATGAAATTCTAAAGATAGTAACTCTCTCGTATCAACCTCTAAAGATAGTAACCCTCTTCTATGAATCTCTAAAGATAGTAACTCTCTCCTATGAGCCTCTAAAAATAGTAATTATCTCCTATGAACCTCTAAAGATATTAACTCTCTCTTATGAACCTCTAAAGATAGTAATTCTCTCCTATGAACCTCTAAAGACAGTAACTCTCTCCTGTGAACCTCTAAAGATAGTAACTCTCTCCTGTGAACCTCTAAAAATAGTAATTCTCTCCTATGAACCTCTAAAGATAGTAAATCTCTCCTATGAACCTCTAAAGATAGTAATTCTCTCCTATGAACCTCTAAAGATATTAACTCTCTCCTATGAACCTCTAAAGATAGTAATTCTCTCCTATGAACCTCTAAAGATAGTAACTCTCTCCTGTGAACCTCTAAAGATAATAACTCTCTCCTGTGAACCTCTAAAGATAGTAACTCTCTCCTATGAACCTCTAAAGATAGTAAATCTCTCCTATGAACCTCTAAAGATAGTAATTCTCTCCTATGAACCTCTAAGGATAGTAACTCTCTCTCCTATGAACCTCTAAAGATAGTAAATCTCTCCTGTGAACTTCTAAAGATAGTAAATATTTTTCCGAGAAGTAGAGTTGCGAGATATTTCCCCGAATTGTTCTTCGCAGGAGATGGTTCCGTCAATACACCCTAAGCACGGAACTGTAGGCATTACATAGGGATCTTTGCACCATCCCCTCTTACATTTCAATTTTACCTCCCTTTCTACTTCCTTTCGAACACATTTCTGTCCAGCCTCCTAACTTTTCTTTCATGATACAACTGTAAGATTTTAACCATGTATAAACCTGGAGACTGAATGGCCCTCCAGGTCTTAGGGCTCAAATTCATAGATCCAGTCTTCGGAATTACTGTTTCAAATTTTTCATGACATCTGCAATTTCCGGGTGACGTTTTCTTAGCTTCTTCAGGAAAGCGCTGGCAGTCTTATCCGCATCTCTTCTATTCAAAGTTTCTAATATCTTTTGTTGTCCTGAAAATAAAAACACCATAATTGATGATATCGATTTCATAAAGATTTCTAAATATAAATAGTTCACACATAGAGCTAATTTTTATGCTGAACAGGCTCGCATGAGTATCTCTTCATGATTTATATATAACTGATCTATTTTAACGCTGTTACCCTTCTTGAGATATTTTATATTCATTATTCATTGCTTCTCGTGTAGTCTATTATTTCCTTATTCACTTTCCTAACTGAGCTAATTTCCCCTGTTGGAGCTCTTGGCCTTACAGCATCCAGCTATTCCAACAAATATTAATGAAAAATCATGATACGTCGTATTCTAGGGTGTATTTTTGCATGAATATTTTTTAAACAATTATGTTCTTTATCACTAAATCTCACAATCTTGGTTTAACACGCATTCATTCCTTAAAGAAGGTATCAATTTTTATTACAGCAAAGAAAGTTTTATTTTTGACATTATTCAATTCCTGACCTTATCTTTAGATTTTTTTATTATTTAAAGTGTAGAGGGAACACTCAGGTCAACTAATTTATCTGTTTACATATTTCCTCTTCTTAACTAGACTGCCCTTTGGCTTATAGCATCCTGCTTTTCTAACTTGGGTTGTAGCTTAGGTAGTGATAATAAAATATATAATAATAAAAACAATGAGAAATCATGGTTACCTTCGTTGACGGTGGGGAGGAACATTTTCAGGTACCTGTTGCGGGCATAGCATTGCCTCTGGGGAATGCTGGAGAAGGGGATGACAGATTCCCCAAGACGAGTATCCGATCGGGTGAGGTTGCGATCCTTTAGAGTCAGAATCAGGGTTCCTTCATGTTCGCTGTCACAGTTTTGGTCCAAGTCGCTGAAATGAAAATTGAAATTCTTTTTAGTTTTTCTTGGGAATTCCTATTGCATTTAAAGCATTCTTATATTCAAAAACCTTTCAGAGAACAATCTCACAAATCCATAATGATTTCATAACTATGAAAGCTGTTTTATTAACCAACGCTATGTTGATCGCAGAAAATATTCAAAGCTAATTACCGTGCATGGGTGCATATCATTCTCATACATCATAATTATAGAACCATCCATAAAACAAACAACAAATGCAGCTTACAATTCAAATAACTTATCAAATGTTGCAGGATCCTCCTTTATCACTGGAGTCTTCTCGCTCGAACATTGATATTCGGAGGAAACGACCTCGACTTTAACGTAATATTCGAGAGGAGCTTTATGTGCTTCTTCTGGGGGAACTACAATGTCCTTGGCCATTATGACATCAACACTGAGTTTATTATCCTCTTCAAACCAAGTCTGAAAGGAAAAAGTACATTGTCTTGAGTACATTGTCTTATAGTATGAAAGTAAAAAGTACATTGTCTTATTGCATAATGCATATGGGATTTAGTTCTGTAGGCCTGACGATCGTTACTGTTAGGATTTGGGAGACAATGAGGACAGATTGGGTTGCCTGACATATGCCTATGGATATTCCATAGTAACATTTTGGAAATCGGTACCATGTCTATTAAGAAAAATTATACTTATGTAAGGCTTCTCTAGTAGTAGTGAAAACGAGGTTACTATTCTTTTTCATATCTTCTATGGAGTTTCTTGGGGTGTCTCTGAAGTTTTAGTATTATTCTTTATAGATATATCATCATCATCATCATTATCATTATATTTTCCTACGCCTATTGGAACAAAATGGGACTCGTTAAATTTCACCAGTCGTCTCTATCTAGAGATTTTAGATCAATACCTCTCCATTCATCATTCCCTACTTCACTCTTCATAGTCCTCAGCAATTTATGCCTGAGTCATCCAACACTTCTAGACATTTAGTAGGGATAAATCTCCCTTTTTATAGTTTAGTAGCGTCTTTTACTCCTTTCAACTATACAGCTACCAGAATTTAAATCCATTCTCAGTGTCAAAAGCTCCCTGATTCCGACAATAAAATGATTAATTCCACTTTATTCTTACCCTTATAACAAGAGAAGCTGTTGACAAATCTGTTCCATCAGTTTGCTCTTCGAACTGTTTTTTGTAGTACAAGCTTATTAAGGATGACGAGCTCTTTTCCATGAGTGACAGGTCTTCCACCAGCGCCTTGTAGTCTGAAAGGAAAAGTAAGCTCCACATTACTAGAGAGCAGAGCTGCTGGTTGAAATATGAATTGTGGAAGTTAGAAATAGACATTTCAATTGGCGCCCCGTAATTGTATCATTTAGAAATGTGAGCAGGATATTGCAAGTCAATAGTTCTTTACTAACTTGCAAAAATAATTATGAAAAAATCAGCATACCAATATATCAATGATGATATATTAGTTATTGCTAAACATAATAAGAGATAACACATGTCACTGATAAATGTACTCTAGATACTAAACTAAGTGGTACTACGTTAATCCTAGTGTATTTACAGTCTGTTCAAGTAACAGATTTTGTCAAGTCCTTAAGATTCTAAGAACACATTTTCAGACAGACATTCATTCCACTTTTCCTACCATCAGTTTCTGCCGACTCAGCATCTAAGGCTTCATCTGATTCAGGCGTCAAGTCCACATAGATCTTTCGTAGTGTTTTTAACAGGTTTCCATAGAATTCTGGTTCCATCTATGCAAATGAAAGCCATCATTAATTTTAAATTCTTTATATTTTATCACACCTTCTCTTATCAACTCAACTGGTTTAAAAGCAGAATAAAAGGGTTAAAACCTCTTTTAATAAATAACAATACTCTGTTAAAAATAAAGGGACATAAACATGCAACTTCCTTCCTCCAGAAGAAAGATTTATATGAATATAGAAAATAATATTCCTAATGCTATCCATATTTTTCTCATTAAAAGGCTAAGAATTTGGCATAGCACTTACAAAGTTTTCAAAATTATAATAATTGTTTTTGAGATTCACTCTATGTAACTTAGTTCCTATAGCAATATACAACATAACTTGAGCAGCAAAATTTGATAATGCACTATTTCATAACCTACTATGAAAAGAATTTAATACACCTTAACTTGCCATTATTCTTTACGTCTCAAATAAGTAGAGGTTAATATTTAGGTTCTTGTAAAAGTAGCTGAGATCTATCAACATAGATTGTTAACACCAGGGGTAAAAACTTCGAATATCAAAAATTCTACTTTAGTTGATAAATATGCAATTACTTTTTATGTAAAATCTAGAATCATTTCTAAACATTCACTCATCACCCCTTGATGTTTATGCAATTGTATGTGATGTATGATAATTAAAATAGGAGTATTTATGGCAAGGTAACCAAATTTGTAACAACTGCATATACGAGAAAGCCATAAAAATCTAGTAAGAGTCGGTTATATTATTTCATTAAAAAAATAACCTTGAACAACACTTACAATATTTTCTTTGTCAACAATTCCCCTCACGATCCCTATAATCTTAATCCAAAGGTTTTCCAGGATAATTTTGGCGTTCGATACATCTAAGAATTTACGGAGGGCATCAATGGTTGGATACAGGACTTCTGTCAGGAAAGCCAAGCTCTCGCCCTCTTGACACAGTTTCATGAGGGTCTTCTCCAAAAATTCTTCTCGCTAAAAAGAAACATGAATGACAACATTTAATTCGAAGGACTATAACATAACATCAGTAGGTTCTAATTCTTAAATTTGTGAGAGGAAGTAGACTGCGATGGTGCGGACATGTAGAGACGAGAGGAAGACCATCCGATAAGGAAGATGATGGATATGGGACTATCAAGTGGGAAAAGGTTAGGTTGACCAAAATTGCGATGAATTGACAGTGTGAAGAGATATGAGGGAGTTGGGATTGACCGAGGAAGATGTACTGGACCGAAATAAATACATGTGGAAGAATGTGTTGAAGAGCCATTACAGCGATCGCAAATAGGGACAAACTTGTAGAGAAATAAGAAGGTGATAAAAATAGGTGGTAGGACAATTGCGTACTGGACATTTGCGTCCCGGACAGTTGTGCCCCGGGCAATTGCGTCCAGGGACAATTGCGTCTCTGGACATATGCGTCCCGGATATTTGCGTACAAGTATGTGTGTTTTACTGACGCCCTAAAGAAAGAAGCTGTGGCGGAGAAAAAGAAAGTAGATTACCAAAAAAGAGTTCCCATTTTTTAGAGAAATACAATGGTCAGTACTCGCCTTCAGTCATTGACTGATCAGTACAATTCCGAAAACAAATTGTCTTTCTTACGAGGAGTTGCTCATAACATGCATACCTTTCAGGTATGAGCTTACAAGTAGCTATCCTAATTCATTATTAGAAAATATGACCTAATCTTTTTAGACTTTTAGAATATTCATTTTGTATACATATGTATAAAAAATTTCAATATAAAGTTTTTAAAGATAATAAAACGTACCAATGAAATATTGATGTCTATATATATGTCCTTTTGTGTCCAGTATGGCTAAAGGTATTTTTGGGCTCAAGCCATGACGCCCTAATGGAAGGTTCCTTTAGTAGCTTTCCAAGGGTATATATGACTACAGTGATATTCCCAGAGAATCAAACCAAAGGTTTCACTGAATTCTAACTTCTGGCATGAGTACCTTCAAGATTACTCTCAAGGGTATCGTATATCATCAGGGGACGTATTCTTGACGCGCCACATGGCAATCTGCACCCCGAATAGCCTTTACGCCTTGAGGGGGAATACGTGGCAGAATAGAAGGGTAACCGCAACAAAGATTACCCTGGTTCCCCTACTACAATCGTATCACAACCGCGCCAACTCCCTCTGGCGGTCATTCCTTTATCTGTAGCGACTCGCTACGGTGGTGTTCCCTGTCGATCTGACATTTTCAATCGATTTCTGGGAATCTTTATGCTTTCTACGACTTCTTTCTCCATCCAGAAAGTTGAGTATTTATTCTTTACAATATGTAAATTAGTTCCAGCCTCACAATGAATTTAGTGTATTTATTGTGTGTGGATCTTCGCCGATCGCCGGTGTCGCCATAGGCGCTGTCGTTCTTTGAACATGTGCTATTTAGTTAGCAGAACGACATTCCGGTTTAAATAGCTTAATTGTTATTATGAAAGCTATTTAGGCATTACATATTGTAATGATATTTATAAGCATAATTTTCCCTTTTCCGTGACGATCGTATATGTCAGAGTTTTGGTGATTTAGGTAACCGAGATCTCGTCTTGTCTAGGTAACATAACCTAGACAACATATACTTTCGTCATTTCCCCGGTTACCCTTGTGTATCGGTTATCATTCCTGGCGATTGATATCTCCTGGAATTATACTAACCGTTACTAATCTCGCTAGAGATTTATGGGTAATCTCTCTTCCCTCTGAGAGTAGCCTTAGGCTACAACTCTTTGCGTCGGCCTTGGATTTCGAATTCAGACATGACTAGCCTAGAGTTTTCTGTCTCATCCCTTAACGGCAGATGGTAAGTTTTGGGATTCGATCAGAACCTCAGAGTATATAGTCTTTGTCGGCAGTCGGTCGGCGGGGTGATTGCATTCCCCTGCCGGCGGAACTGCCGGCATAGGAGGCTAGCCCTCCCTAGATTACACCTGAAGTGGTCGAATGTTACCGCCACCTTCTCCCTGTGGTCTAATAGACTAGTCCTATGCTCGCCGGCCCTAGGCTATAGAGTCGTATACTCTTGTGGCCTAGGATGGCGCCGGCATTGGAAGTCTGTTTCTCCCTTGTTGAGAGGAATGGCATGATCTGCCGTCCCCTTAACTGTATTAGCACCTCCTAAGCTGGAGAATAATGATTCTCCTGCCGCTTGTGGTCGTGCCGGTACTGAAACAGAGTTTCTTCAAGGCATGTAGGTCCGGCAACATTGCCGGTCCCTCCTATACCTCATATAGGACCCTTTCCCCTCCCCTCTCTGTTCTTTTACGATGGCCGAGCCATTGTCTTTCCTGTGCTGGAGTCCTGCAACCTTACCATTGCCGGTGGGTTGCCGGAGCCACCCAGACCCCCCCTCCTCAGCCGTCAGCTGTCTGCGACTGCCGACTGCCGGCGGCCATGACGACTGTCGGTGACTGCCGGCTTCCAGCGGCCTTGGTGGCTGTGGATGGGAGGTTCCTTGTGTCACCAAGGTTCTCCAGTTCTCCCTTGAACTGCTAGCCACAGTTTCCGTTGTCGGCGTATTGTTCTGGCCGGCAGTAGACCGGCACAGATAGGTACTGACTTAGTAGGTAGCATGCCGACTGTACTCGTGCTGCCGGAGGCTGGCCTACAGTAGTAAGCCGGCAATAGTACTGTGGCTAAATGGAAGTGAACCTTCTTTTCGTAGAAAGGCAGTAATTTATTACTGTATACATATACAGTAATAAATAGCCTTCACCCATGCTTTCTCTCTCTCTCTCTCTTATCTAGCTTGCTAGACGCTCCGGAAATAACTAGCTAATCCGGCAACATGCCGGCTGAACTACAGTATATGTCTGTACAGGTAGTCAGTATATTTGCAGTATAGTATATACGGCAGATGAATAACTAACGTATATATTATACTAGTAGTTATTTCCAATATATCTTGGGTATCTTTGCCCAGATATTTACTGAACCCCATTCTATATTGATGGAATAATATTTCATCAGTATCCTGATTTGAAATCAGTTTCCATTTACCCTGCAATATTGAATTTCGTAAAGGGCTGGTGGTGTGACACCTCTAACCCCTATAGGGGAGAGCCCTTATCCCTGAGTTTCCCTGATCAGGAAACTCCCTGATTTAATATTGTAAGGGAGGTCACAGCAAATAGATTGGTTGGGATGCATAATTATATGACTTTTATTTTCTGCCGGCTGAACTACGGTATAGGCCTATACAGGTAGTCAGTATATTTACAGTATAGTAATTACGGCAGATGGATAACTAACGTATATATTATACTAGTAGTTATTTCCAATATATCTTGGGTATCCCTGTCCAGATATTTGCTGAACCCAATTCTATATTGATAGAGTAATATTTCATCAATATTCTGATTTGAAATCAGTTTCCATTTACCCTGCAATATTGAATTTCGTAAAGGGCTGGTGGTGTGACACCTCTAACCCCTATAGGGGAGAGCCCTTATCCCTGAGTTTCCCTGATCAGGAAACTCCCTGATTTAATATTGTAAGGGAGGTTACAGCAAATAGATGGGTTGGGATACATAAATATATGTCTTTTAATTTCTAATCAACATATTTTGGATGCGAACTTCTGCTGTTACTGCTCCTATTTCGAAAGAATAACATTCCTTTGATACTCTGATTGTGAATCAATCCTCTTTACCTCACACCATTAAGTATAGAGGGGGACAGTGCTTGTACACTTCCTTACACCTAGGTGTTCGAACCCCTTTTTCTTCAGGGAATTCCCCGGTTGGAGGAATTTCCTTATCTTAATACTGAGGAGAAGTAACAGCATTGGCTCACAAGGGATACACGGGTATGTGTCTCCCACTATCTCTTTTAGCTTTCTGTCCTAAGCTATTTTGGTCAAAAGACGATTTTGCAAATTGTTTATCGGTGCGATAATCAATTGAATACTCATTTCTGTTCTCCCTTGCTTACAGGAGGGACACCAGATGATGCATTGCAGTCTTCTGCAGTTATAAAGGTGAGTGTTTTCACAGACATAATATATGCAGGTTCACCCCCCCCAAGCAATATTATTTCCAAATCCCCAACCTACAAGACGGCAGTCTAGAGCTGTCAAACTGTGGTTGGTTTGGTTTCAGAAGTTATCTCATAAATGCAGTTCAGTTGCGAACTCGCGAAAACTCTACGGGAATTGGACTGAAAATATCACTACTCATTACGAAAACTGCGAATTTAGTGTTCCTTTTAAAGGTTTTTAAGGTCTAAACCCCAACCCCCCAACCCTGCCTCTCAAGATGAGGTTGCAGACACTAACGGCACTGGTGAGTTTGAGCGGGACTCGGACCCCCGACTGACAAACACCGGGCAGAGACTCCACAATCAAGCCACACCTTGTAGTGAAATCAACGACAGCAGTCATTGTTTCACTGTCACATCTGACTCCGCCGCCAAGAGTCGGCAGTGTGTGCCCTTGGTCACCATCCAGTCAATAGCTGAGTTGGTATGCCTTCAATCGACAGGCTGCCGATTACCGGCGGTCTGCCGACAACCCGAGGAGTCGCCTCTGGTTCAGAGATCCGCTGACTATGCGTATAGTTTTCACCACTACCCAGTCACATTGAATACTGGCTAGGATGGTGTTACTTCTGTCAGCGACCTGCTGACAGCCGACAAGTCACTGATATGTCGAAAACCTGCTAGCCATATCGGTACTGAAGTACTGTGCCAGTTAACTTACCCCAAGTACTAGCCTTGACGGTAACATGCCAGTTGTATAGGGGTATACAATACCCTGTACATCTGCAGTATAGGACCATATCGCAGACAGAAATCTTTGGTACATAACCATACAATAGAATGGTTTTCCAGTACGTTGTGCTTCTAAGCACAATCCCTTGCTGAGACCTACCTGATTTGGGGGGATCCACTTCCCCCCCCCCCTTTTCCTTACGCTGATTCTTCATCAGCCTCTTGATTCTCATTATTAATTCCCCGGATGTAGTACACTACTCTATCCTTATGGACTAGAATCTTCCATCGGCCCCTTCTTGAAAGGGGATGCCCTAGAATCAATAATTAGGAAGGCCACAGCAGTTGGCTGGAAGGATTTACACGTATGTGTCTCTCCTCTTTTCCAGCGTACTTATCCTAAGCTTTATACATAGAAAGGAATCTTTTATTACAGCGAAGCACTGAAAAGCTGATATAGGCAAACGGTCAGGTATGGCCTGAAAGGAGAACGGAGGGGTTTCTTAGTTCTCCTTAGGATGTTAAACAGCATCCCACAGTTACAATGACCGTTGTTCCACAGACGGTCAGATATATACACCTTCGGATCATATGAAGCAAACAGACGCTTCTGGAAGGAGGGAAATTCCTCCTGGATCGCCGGACCTTCGATCCCTGGGGTCCAAGGTCTAACCAAGATGAGACTAGAATGAAAATGGACATACCTCCACCATCCTTTCCTCAATTCTTCTTATATTCAAATCCCCCTAGAAGAGTATACCTTAGAGCTCTAGAGCATACTAGCGGTGAGGAAAGTAGAGTCCATCGATTTCCAAGGAAGGCTGTTTAGTGTTCACATGAAAGACTCAAGAAAACTCTGAGTCATTCTGATCTTAGCGCCACTCAACAAGTTCCAATAAAACAGCAAGTTCAGAATGCTAATCCTTCTGAACATAAGGACCTTATTCAGTAAGGGGTGTTGATATTCTAGCCAGACCTGGAAGATGTCTATCAGCAACTTCCAGTCAGTCACCCCCTCCCCTCCTACCTAGGATCCAAATTACAGAAGATAACATATATCCTAGACAAGATTCTCGTCGGACTAGATTCAGTCCTAGGATCTTCACGGAATTAGCAGACACAGTCAAGCGAAACCAAGCCTAGAAAGAGTTCAGGCAACAATGGCCCTGGACGACAGGCTGGGGTGGGCAGCACCCGAAACGACTGTCTATGAGCATCCATGGAGATGATCCGGCCCCGGAACATCGAGGATGCAAATAACTTCAAGAAGTCTCGATTCTCTCCAGCTCAGGGGCTTCAATGTTTTTAAAAAATCATTGAAACCTGTAGTCACCCTATAACGCTCCTTTCCCCTGGGGATGTAAAAGGAGACTGCAAGGTCTGTCAAGAGACTATTGTAATTAGTCAGGATTCTATGACGCTAACAGGGAGGAGTTTCGAACTCTCTCCAGTTCACGATGATGACAGACCCAGTGCTACGTGCACAACTGTAAGATGCGTTAAGAGGCTGGAGAAGATACGCATCAAACGCTCAAAGAGATCTAATAGGACCAATGATGGTCATTCCCTCTTCGCTTACCCTACAATGACTAAAGGCCACGGACCCGTAGGCCATTTTAGCCCTGTAATGAGTGGATAAACTCTCTCCACACAGATCAGACCTCCTCAGGTTGATCTGGGGCATCGAAGCGATAATAAGGCGTCGAAACTATCGAGGATAAGGGACGTCTCATTTCATTAGGGAATGCTAGCCATCCCTTTCTTAAGGGAATGGCGCCTATCAGCAGCTCTTTTATATATGATCCGCAAGGTGACAGCGGATGCTCTTCTCGGGTTCAACCCAATAGAGTTGGAATGGTACACGGACGCAGACCCATTCCCTCCCAGAGGAGGACAAGTCCCCGAGCTGCAGATCGTTCTCTTCATCACGAGCGTTATCAAGATACTATCTCGTTATTTAGCCACATACGAGGATCCTCTAATGGAGGTAACAGACATCATGTCTCTACAATAGAACTACAATAGAAGTGATGGACTTAGAATTCCTGTTCAGCCCATCAAATTTCCTCCGGAAGGCCCTCTACATGCTGAAACCCTTCCAGGGAAGAGGGGCTCTGTTGGCTCCCAGAAAGCCCAAGAACACCCCGTTCCCTGTAATGAAGGAACTGAGGCTGAGGCTAGTCCTAGTTTTGCACCTAGGATTATCCAGGAGGTTCAGAAGTTTTCTGCCTTCGATTTATCACAGTACACCTGATCCCTTCATTTTATGAATTCCTTGCCCTTAACGGTTAGGAAAAGGACTGGGATCTTAAAGGCAAATAGGATTCCTAGAAGAATACAAGTCTAGTCAACGAGAAGACAATACAAGTCTTCTTGGGAAAACTAAATTGTTTTGTAAAGCAAAAGGGCCCGAAAGCAATCTCATGATCTTCTGCCTGTCCTTCTCTGTCCACCCCTATATTCAAGGTCTGGCGGCCAACAGCACGATGGCCTTTGAGAAGGAGGCAGTGTATCCTTGGATACTATGAGAACGCTAGTTCTTCGGCCTTGTCCCCATATAAACCCTTGAGTAAGCACCAAGGGTATAGCCGACTTTGGGAGAGAGGTCACTTGATGGGATCTTTGGATCCATGGACCATTATCTCTGTGCAAGTCAGCCCCGACTAGACCTCTTCTATATGCCCTTTAAATGGATCTAACGATTGAAATCTTTAATAAATTTCCGATAACATGTGCAGGCTTAGGCCTGCAACGCCACTAAAGCCCATCTCATGGTCTTTGGACAAGGTCCTACATTATGCCTCACCTGTGAACAATGAGGATTGTTCCCTCAAGCATCCAACCTAAAAGGTTATTTTTTCGGTTCACTATAGCCTCTGGGACTAGAGTTAGTGAAATAGTGGCCCTATCTGGAGATGAGGGCCACATTAAGTGGGAGAACTGCATCTCTTTTCTGATCTAACCTTTCTCATTAAAGACGTCCTACCCACTAAGAGGTGGGGCTCCTGCAGAATCTGCCCTCTGAAGGAAGATGTCTCTCTAGGTCTGCTAGAGTGTCTAAGGTCTATCTTCATAGAACTTCAGACTTCAGGAAGAACAGCTCTTTACAGGAGAAAACTTTGGATCAAACTATCCCTACAACTGAGGGCGAAGCTCACCTACCTTTTTCGCGGAGTGGATCCTGACAGTACTCACTGAACCTTTCAGTGTGTGGACTTCAGCCTCTTCGCTCACTTACTGATCGGAGGTTGTCCAATACGTCTTACAGACACTATACTAAGCAAATCTATGGATTGAAGCATTATGTGGTGGCAGCAGGTGCTATTTTGGACCCTGTCGTCTAGCTCTGCGATGAACAGTAAATTGATTGGGACTATCAATTAAAAGGAGAAGGGGTCAGCAATTTTCGTGTGACCTCCCTTTGAATAAATGTTGCCAAGGTAACACTAAATCTGTTCAGAATCTCAGGTGTGAAATTATACGGATATCACTAGTGCCGTGTGTACATAGTACACAGTGTTGTTAGGCTATTTCATGTACAGAATTATAAAGAAAAGTCTTGTTAAAAGAGCTTTTCTTCAGTTTGAGAGTGGTACTCATCATTTCCCCCTTTCAAAAAGGGGAACATTAATTTCTTTGTATATCTCTTGTATAATTTCCTTATCATGCTACATTCATTTAGCATGTAGTCATTTATTAGGAATACATGTCTATTAAAATGCAGTTGCATCCTAATTCGCCCAACAATTGCATGTTTAAAATACCAGAGTTCCTTAACTTACTCATGTAAGTATTTCTCATATCATTGTATGCTTACAATCAACGGATGAGAACACTGATATTGGTTCCACAATATATACAATCCTTGAGACCGTTTGTATTCTCAGTGTATACTTATGTTTGTTCATACAATATAAGCTACCTTGAGGCCCTTTTCTAATGTCTAAAAATGACTCTTCCCTGCAGGGGCCAGGAAGCACTAACATTATTATACTTAGTGATGATGACAGATAACGGTAACGTCATTTGTCTCAATTGGCCCTTTTGGCCATAGAAATGTTGTCCCAAGGTTAAGGCACTGACAAAAAATCCACAGATACATTAATTCTCTGGTATGCTTCCATTAGGACGTCATGGCTTGAGCCCAAAAAACGGATTTTGAGCGAAGCGAAAAATCTATTTTTGGGTGAGATGGCCATGACGTCCTAATGGACCCACCCTTCTTTTCTATGAAAAGATCTTCATGGTTCCCCCCCTGATCTACTGTATCTGTAGCACCTTGCTCAACGCTACAAGGAATGACCGCCAGAGGGAGTTGGTGCGGTTGTGATACGATTGTAGTAGGGGAACCAGGGTAATCTTTGTTGCGGTTACCCTTCTATTCTGCCACGTATTCCCCCTCGAGGCGTAAAGGCTATTCGGGGTGCAGATTGCCATGTGGCGTGTCAAGAATACGTCCCCTGATGATATACGATACCCTTGAGAGTAATCTTAAAGGTACTCGTGCCAGAAGTTAGAAATCTGTGAAACCTTTGGTCTGATTCTCTGGGAATATCACTGTAGTCATATATACCCTTGGGAAGCTACTAAAGGAACCTTCCATTTGGACGTCAAGGCCATCTCACCCAAAAATAGATTTTTCGCTTCGCTCAAAATCCGTTAATTATTGGTAAAGTATGAAGTAAGAATCTAAATTATTTGATGCCATTAAAACAAGCATATTCAAGGTGGATAAAGGTATAAATAAAATTACTCTGTAAAAGTATGGAGTAAAGGTGAAGATGAAAAACTTTACAGAATCAGTAAAACACACATACAGGTACGCAAATTATCCGGGACGCAAATGTCCAGTACGCAAATGTCCTAGAACCATAAAAATAGTTGCTATTTTAGGGAGCGTTAACGGGATTTTATTTATGAAATTTGGACTAAAAGGAACACCAACTGGTTTGGGAAGGCCACTCAGCACCAAGGTGCAACTGCTTGGTCTGAAAAAGTCAGAGTTAGAAAATGTTGGACAAGATAAAGGTATGGACGTGGAAACGGAGGTACAGCACAGAGCTATAACGTGAATGCAACTTGAAGGTTTAAAAGCCACTTATGAATGGCAGAGACATGGGACGGTGACAATAAATTTGATTTGAGACTGATAATATATACATATGATCAGCCTTCAACGCCCCTTTCCACCCAATCTAGGACCAGGCAGGCCCAGGCAAACACTAAAGAAACTATCGAGTTTGAGGGGATCTTGATCCTGAGCCAGGCAGAACGCTAGGCAGAGACGTTTCCATTAGGCTACCACAAAGAACCGAAAAAAATACAGAAACCTTTAGTAATGTCCTCAGTACACTGCATGAAATGCACTGATGCCTACCCCCTCCTGCCATGGGGTTCCAGAGGTACCGGTGGATGGAAATAACAAAATTGTTAAAACAAATGATAAAATGTAATCTTCAGTGAGAGACATAATAATAAAGATAAGAGTTACGAGGAATGTCATGCCAAGTGAATTGATAACCAGTGTCTCTGGGTTAAGTCATATAACAAAGAATGGTCACAGTGCAAAAGGGGAGGTCATGACTTAGTAACCAAAAATGGAAGTTTCATTCATATTGGCTGTGCATCTTTCATGGGTAGGAGAAATAACGAATCGTGTGACGTCATGGAAATTGATAATACATTATTTTTCAATGCAAAGAATATACTAAAAGGTAACATCAATAAAAAGAAAAATAACATAAAGTAGGTATGCTACAGAAATCTAACAAAGCCTTTGTCATCAAGATGAATTAAAAGTACAGACCATGATGGGAAGAAGGAAGTATGTCCTTTTGGAAAAATAAGTAAATAAAAAAGGAGGTAAATAAAAGTAACTACAGAGTAAACGTTCAAAAGCATGTTAAAGCTTAAAGTGCAGAGAAATAAAATATATTTAATTGTGGATAAACATAGGAAAATTATATGAAAGAGATAAATCCTACGCTGTGTATTGGTAGACACTATCAAAAACTGTGTGCGGAGGAGAAACCGAAAAAAAAGCCATGAGAGAAAACACATCAATTCGTGTCATGTTGAGTAATATGTTACATATGTAAATGTGAATATGTAATGATACACTGATATAACTTTATATATGTCAAAATAAAAAAAATCAGTAAAACAATTGGGATAATGAATACCAGCATGATAAAATACATGAGTAGGCGTATCAATTACGAGGATAATGAATGGTAAAATATATTTTTTGGGGGTTAGGTTGTTGTCTGGTCCCCAAGGACTATCCTATTAGAGCTGGAATAGGGAATCCTAGATATTTTAACAGGAAGGTCCTTGGGGACCACACAGTACCTCGTAAAAAATTGGTATTCCCTTCGTCACAAAACTGTTTTGTGAAGAAGAGAGTAACCGAAAGTGTTCCAATTTAAAAGAGCATTGTTAACACATACAAACAGCTCAACGAATCTTATACATATCGATGTAAGAAATAGATTGGACAATATAGAATATCATGATCTATATGTACGAAACAACAAAAGATGTGGTATTGCAATAGCAAGGTGAGTAAGCCTACTCACCGCGTTCACAAACTTCCAAGTGAAATTTTGCATTATGTTCTGGATATTGAGAGTCGACATGTTCACCATAACTTCAATCTCCTTTTTGTATTTCTCTTTTGTTTGAGAATGCAGGAACCTGAAGCCTAGGATGTTGTGGTAGTCCTTCATGTCATTCATTATGGTGACCATGTTGGTGATGACGACACAGATCTGTCAAAGTATTTGGAGAAAGAAACAGTAGGAAACATAATGAGGGCAACGGTAATGATGGTATTTATAAAAACAGAAATGTATATACTGTAGCATGAGAATTTATGCGTAGAGCTATATTTCACAATATGCGATATATAGATACAGATAGATAGATAGATAGATAGATATACTGCATATATACATATACACATACATATATATACATATATATATATATATATATATATATATATATATATATATATATATATATATATATATATAAACATGAATAGATTATATATATATATATATATATATATATATATATATATATATATATATATATATATATATATATATATACATATATATACATATATATATATATATATATATATATATATATATATATATATATATATATATATATATATATATATGTATGTATATATATATATATATATATATATATATATATATATATATATATATATGTGTATATATATATATGTATATATATATATATATATATATATATATATATATATATATATATATATATATGTATATATATATACATATATATATATATATATATATATATATATATATATATATATATATATATATATATATACAAGAGAGAGAGAGAGAGAGAGAGAGAGAGAGAGAGAGAGAGAGAGAGAGAGAGAGAGAGTGTACTCTATACCTTGACGTTGGCAATCTCCTTAGCTTCACTGCCACTCTCCTGAAGTATGAAGTCGATCTTCTTCGAGAGCCCCTGGCAGTAGGAAATACTTAGCAGCAAAAGACTTCTCAAGATTTTCAACAGAAACACAGCGCGATCTTCCTGATCAGGCCATACCATTTCGAACCACCAGATTTTAAACTGAAACAAATAATTACAGAGTAAAGATAGAGACATATACTGTAGAGGTCTATATATATATGTATATATATATATATATATATATATATATATATATATATATATATATATATATAATGTGTCTATATAGTGTATGCCTGAGCGTTTGCGTTGTATACAACATATATAATAAAAACTATTTTTTTCTGAAGCAATTCACGCTTGAATTTATTTTTCGTTCAAGAGCAATCTTTAAACTGGCACTCTCGGGGATAGAGTTACCCATAAAAGGGCAATAAAATTACTTCTTCAATGCACAAATCCAGGAAAGTATAGAGCAAGAGCAACTTACCCTGTGCGGAATGGCCTTAACTTCCTTCAGGGACTCGCTGAAATGGACGCTGGGGCTCACGGGGTCTAGAATGTCCTTATGAATGGCCTGCTCTATGCACCTCCCTTCTCGGTCTTGTGTCAGAGACAGTTGGTTCTCTATTCCATCTTCGAAGAACGAACTGAACATCTGAATTCCAGTATCTTCAACTATTGCTGACGATAAGTGTGGACATCGTAGGCTACAGATATAATTAGGAAATATTTCTGAGTCAGAATACGGACATGATACACTGATTTTATTGTAGTTCTATAACGAAAATAGTAAGGGTCAAACAGTGATATTGTCCAAAAAATTATTTTGGCATAAGTTAGAAAAAAGAAATATTATGATGAAGACACCAATACTCAAACACTTCTATGTGATCTCTCAAATTAACTAGATTCATTATTACTTATTCTTGGGACTGAGGGAGTTCATGGTGATTTACTTACAGCCAAATGCGAGCAATGTTTTTATAGATCTTCATTAAAGTAGAACCAATCAGGAAATCGAACATAATTCCATCCTCACCTGCAAAAGGTACAGAAAAAACTGAAATAACTTGAAACAAAAAACAGATAGAAACAAAGATTGTTATTTTATTTCTCCTAGAAATTTTTATATTACTCAATTAATTGACGTTGAGCAAGAAGGTAATATAAATAATCGACAAGATATATATGTTTTATTAAAACTAAATGGTTAATGAATATCTCAAGTCAATCTTACCGATCTCCTCTTCTGACTTTGGTATAGACTGACAAACTTCTGTAATTATCGGCTCAACAGTTTCCAGCATTTCTTTCACAATGACTGGATAAGAGGCCTTCAAGCAGCAAATGTCAAATTCTCTGCAACAGAAGCACAAATAATGACAGTATTAGGAAAAGAGAAAATATAGCATAAGTAACATGAATAAAGAAAATAATCACTAAACTCAAATGGCCAAAAGCTTTGGCATATATGAAAAGAAATAATAAACAATTGATGGCATGTAAGTTCCTCAAACATGATTCACAAATA
Organism: Palaemon carinicauda; assembly: GCF_036898095.1. Taxonomy (NCBI): domain Eukaryota; kingdom Metazoa; phylum Arthropoda; class Malacostraca; order Decapoda; family Palaemonidae; genus Palaemon; species Palaemon carinicauda. The sequence goes on from NC_090742.1 coordinate 110,133,211, forward strand.
GAAAACGAGGAAAGAAAAACTAGCACACATTTTGTAAAAATTGTTCACAATGTATTTTTTTTTCTTTTTATGAAACGAGAGCAAAAAGAAGGAAAACTCCTCTACGGATTGTAGCAGAACAAGAAAAAATGTAAAACTTATAAAAAGGTGAAAACGAACAAAAGATGAATAAAGAAGAGAAAGTGAAAAAGCAAAAAAAAAAATGAAAAAGAAAAAATGTGTAAAAGAGAAATGGTGAAAAAGGAAAAGGGCGAAAAGAGAAAAGGTGAAAAAAGTGAAAAAAAAAAAAAAAAAAAGTGAAAGAGAAAAAGAGGATGCCAAAAAAGAAAAAAACGGACGAAAAAAGAAACTTACTCCATAAAAACGTCATCGTAAAATTCATTCAAGTTTTGCAATACATTAAAAACTTCCTGAGTAAGCACAAGCGTCGACTGCAGCTGCTCACTTTTGCTTTCTGAATGCTGA
>NC_090742.1:110143675-110151175 GCF_036898095.1 Palaemon carinicauda
TGAGCCTCAGCTCTCAGTTTCTGCATGGATTCCTTGTCTTCACTGAAAGCTTCGGCCAGCGTTTCCAGAACCTCATCGAGGGAGACGAGGATAGAATCAACTTCTTTTGGATGCTCCATGCCGTAGCTTTTATTGCTCCCGGTGGTGGTGAACCCCTTGGGAACGAGCCATTGCTTAGTTTTTCCCATCAACGACTCGACAGCATAGATGACATTAGAGAGTACAGACTGATCCTGTAAAGATATAAGATATTATTATCATTATTATTATTATTATTATTATTATCATTATCATAATTACCGATTTACCCGAGCTATTATTATTATTATTATTATCATTATCATAATTACCGATTTACCCGAGCTATTATTATTATTATTATTATTATTATTATTATTATTATTATTATTATTATTACTGGCTTACCCAAGCCGTCTAAAATGACTTTAAATACTTGAGTCGATGTGCCCACACACACACACATACACACACACACACACGCGCGCGCGCGCTCAAACAGAGTCAACCCTTTCCACCCACGCCCCTTTACCTCACTATAACCTGCTGATTCGCCAATTTGTGGGAGTGTAGTATCTGAGTGTAATGTACCTCTCGGGGTGCCACCTTTCACCATAGTATGAGTACTCCTACTCCCCTCAGAGCATATATATATATATATATATATATATATATATATATATATATATATATATATATATATATATATATATATATATATATATATATATATATATATATATATATATTCAAATAAGCCATATATTTTTGATACATTAATGTCTGGATTCTCTTAACGACCTCAGGATCAGAGCCCCAGGCGAAATCACACAAAGACAAGAGCTTGTGACCGGCCGGGAATCGAACCCTGGTCGGCAACCATGTATAGACAGTGACTAAACCACTTGGCCACAAAGAAAGATAAAAGTCAATGACAATTCTTCTGTACTTATACCTGTCGAATTCAGGTGTTTTGTACTTAAAATTGAAATCAGCCCATCTTCACCATCGTAGCTAATTGGTAGTTTGTTACTTGGCATCCGAATAATGATAAATTTTGCACATTTAGACGTGTTTTTCATATTCAAATAAGCCATATATTTTTGATACATTAATGTCTGGATTCTCTTAACGACCACGGGATCAGAGCCTAAGGCGAAATCACACAAAGACAAGAGCTTGTGACCGGCCGGAAATCGAACCCGAGGTCGTTAAGAGCAAGGTCTTGTACCAACCGTGTGTCACACGATCGTACATAAATTATTTTGTATATATTATGCTTGTATCTGCGCTCTTCCCTCGCACTAAAAAGAACCAGAATAGACATGTTGGCATGTTGCCTATGTAACATTGTCATTTTCTCGAACATGTATTTACCTGTTGCCTTGAGGTTTTGTATATAAAGGAGAGTGTTCTTTAATAAATATACTCAGTTGATTGCATCCTGCCTTTGAGTTCACAACCCTCTCTCGGCTCGTCACATTGGTGACCCCGGAAGTCGACTCGCTCCCACCGCCTTCCATCCCCACCCCCTCGCCCCTCCATCGTTGGTACTATGGCGGACTCCACGGCAGTTGGTGATGTGGCCGCTCCATTCAAACTTTCATCGTTTGCTAGCGGAGAGGCGTTTGCTTGGTTTCAGCGCGCAGAAGTCCAGTTTCGCATCAGGGGCGTGACTCGCTCAACCACCAAAGCAGATTATGTTCTCGCGGCGATACCCGAGGACACCTTCCCAGAAATATCCGACTGGCTTTGTGAACAAGGAGACACCCCAATAGCGTATGACGCCCTCAAAACATACCTTCTGCAGCAGTACTCGCCGTCACCAGCCGCCCGTATAGCAAAGCTTTTTCAGCTCTCGCAACAACCGTTGGGGGACCAAAGGGTTTCGCTTGCCCTCAGGGAAATGACCAGTATCGCTCGCCTTCAACCTGCCGCAGACGGCTCTCCTCGTGAGGTGAACCTACTTCGTGCCCTTTGGATACGCCGTTTACCCGGACCTATACGCGCTGCCATACCCGATGTCGATAGTTTACCCATAAAGGACTTGATGACCAAAGCCGACGCCCTTATGGACAGCCACTTCAAGACCTCCATCAACGCCTCCACCCCTGACGAAGAGGATGCCTATTCAACGTCAACCGAAGCTACCGTGAATGCCGTAGGACATACACGCCTACCCTGTGACGTGCCGAAGCAGCGACCAAGCCACCCAACACCCACCAATCGCTCGCGCCCCAACGAACGACTTCTACAGCCACTTACTACCTCCCATCCGCCGCAGTTTTGCTACTACCACTTCAGATTCGGGGCAACCGCGAAGAAATGTGCCAAGGATTGTCAGTGGCCAAAAAACGTGTAAGTAGGCCATCGCTCGTGGCGGTGGCCTCCCATGTTTCTAATCTTTTCTTTTTACAGGATGCAGGAACGGGCATGCGATTTTTGGTAGACACGGGTGCTTGTCGTTCTCTTTTGCCAAGGAAACTCTTCAAGGCACGACGTAGTCTGTCTAAATCTGCCGACGTCCGCTTGATAGCTGCCAACGGATCTGCGATACCCACCTATGGTTACGAGAACCTCACATTATCGTTCGGAAACGGTAAATTCAATTGGAAGTTTCTCGTTGCTGACGTCACAATGCCAATCCTCGGTGCGGATTTCCTCTCTCATTTCCACCTTCTGGTCGATGTCGCCCACCGACGATTGGTCAACGCAGACTCGTACTTGTCGACACCTCTTCAACCGGGCCCCTCTAACCTCGCTCTCCATATCAGCGCACCCACGGATGCCTACGCCCACCTCCTCACGTCGTACCCGGAAGTTTTCTGTCCAGAACTTCGCCAAACGCCCACGATTCCTGCCAAGCACGGTATTTATCACCATATCAAGACGACGGGACCCCCAGTCTTCGCAAAATTCAGACGTCTGGCACCGGAACGATTGGCAGCCGCCAAACAGACGTTCGCCGAAATGGAGGAAATGGGCCTTTGCCAAAAGGCCTCCAGCCCATGGTCGTCACCCTTACACATCGTTCTGAAGAAAGATGGCTCCCTACGTCCGTGCGGGGATTACAGGCGCCTGAACATGCAAACAGAACCGGATCACTACCCCCTCCCAAAAATTGCCAACGTGACCTCCTACCTGCACAAAGCGAAGGTTTTCTCTACGCTCGACCTCCTGAAGGTGCCTATGAACCCAGAAGACATCCCTAAGACCGCCATCACCTCTCCGTTTGGTACATACACCTTCAATTATTCCTGTTTTGGCCTTCGTAATGCTGGGGCCACGTTTCAACGTCTCATGGATGGCATCTTAGGGGGCCTCCCTTTCTGTGTATGTTATGTGGACGACATACTTGTGTTCTCCTCCTCAAAAGAGGAACACCTCCGTCACCTGCGCATCGTGCTCGACCGCCTGCAACAAAACGGCCTTGTAGTCCGGTACGACAAGTGTACCTTTGGCGCCAACGAAGTGTCGTTCTTAGGGCACCGCATCACTCCTGAAGGAGTCCATCCCCTCCCTGAGAAGGTAGCAGCCGTTCAGAACTTCCCCGCGCCCTCGACCGTCAAAGCTCGGCAGGAATTCTTGGGCATGATCAACTATTATCACCGTTTTCTGCTAGCCATTGCCGCCACTCTTGCTCCCCTCTACGCCTCCCTCAAGGGCAAGCCAAAGGACTTGAAGTGGGGTCCCCTTCAAGAAGCAGCCTTCTGCAATGCAAAGAGGGCCCTATCATCTGCTGCGGCTCTCACTTTTCCTATCCCACACGCCCCTCTCCTTCTCTCCACCGATGCCAGCGATGTCGCTATTGGTGCAGTACTCGAGCAGGTGGTCAACGGCTCGCCCCGCCCATTGGCCTTCTTCAGCAGAAAACTGTCCAAGGCAGAATCGGGCTATTCTACCTTCGATCGAGAATTGCTGGCGGTGCACTTGGCTGTCCGTCACTTTCGTCATTTCTTAGAAGGTACGCCCTTCGTCATTCACACAGACCACATGCCTCTGGTGCACGCCTTTACTCGACAGTCTGATGCCTGGTCCGCCCGGCAACGCTGACATCTCTCCGCCGTGGCTGAATACAATTGCACCCTTCAATACGTCCCTGGGAAAATGAATCCCGTTGCCGATGCCCCGTCAAGAAACACGTTGGCTGCCGTTCAACTGGGATTGGATTACAACGCCCTGGCTGAAGCCCAACGACAGGATCCAGAATATCAAGCATGTAGGACATCCTGCACGTCCCTCCGTTGGGAAGACTTCCCCCTCGACGACTCCAACACCACCCTCCTCTGTGACGTCAGTACTGGCAGACCACGACCTTGGATTCCTGCTCCCATGCGCAGACAGGTGTTTGATTTCATTCACGGTCTTTCACATCCCTCGTGCCGTTCTACTGCACAACTGCTGAAGGCAAAGTTCATTTGGCACTGCATTTCTGAGGATGCTAAGGATTGGGTCTGCGCCTGTACTTCTTGCCAAACTGCCAAAGTACATCAACACACGGATTCAGGAGTGGGCACCTTTCCTCAACCTCAGCGTCGTTTCGCACACATTCACGTCGACATTGTAGGCCCCCTACCCACATCACAAGGACATCGTTACCTGTTTACCGTCATCGACCGCTCCACCCGTTGGCCTGAAGCCATTCACATGGAAACTGCAACGTCCGCCTCATGTACATCTGCCTTACTCTCTGGATGGATTTCAAGATTCGGTATCCCTGAGCATATTACTTCTGACAGGGGAACCACTTCCACCTCTCAATTGTGGACGTCATTAGCGAATCTCCTGGGCATCACCCTACATCAGACAACGGCCTACAACCCCGCTGCCAATGGAATGGTTGAACGTTTTCATCGCACCCTCAAAGCAGCTTTGATATCCCGCTGCAAGGATTCAAACTGGTTTACTCAGCTTCCCTGGGTCCTCCTGGGACTAAGGACCACTCCTAAAGACGCCCTCGACGTCTCGGCAGCTGAAATGGTGTATGGCGACCCGTTGGTCGTCCCGGCCGAATTTTTTCCTTCTACAACCTCCTCCGATGATCTCCAGCGCATACGTCTAATCGTGGGAAAATTTACTCCATGCCACCAGACTTACAAGCCCCCAGTGAAGTATCACATACCTACAGACTTGCATTCTGCAACGCACGTCTTCCTGCGCAACGACACTACCAAGCCACCGCTAATGCCCCCTTACACGGGCCCTTTCCTTGTGATTCGACGCAGTCCGAAAGCATTCCTACTAAACATTCGTGGCAAAGAAGACTGGGTCTCCATTGATCGTCTAAAACCTGCTTATCTACTGCCAGATGACCCGCCTACAGTTCACCTCTCTAGAGCAGGGCGCCCTATTTAACATGTACAGTATGTCATTTTTAGGGGGGGAGCCATGTCCCAACCGTGTGTCACACGATCGTACATAAATTATTTTGTATATATTATGCTTGTATCTGCGCTCTTCCCTCGCACTAAAAAGAACCAGAATAGACATGTTGGCGTGTCGCCTATGTGACATTGTCATTTTCTCGAACATGTATTTTCCAGTTGCCTTGAGGTTTTGTATATAAAGGAGTGTTCTTTAATAAATATACTCAGTTGATTGCATCCTGCCTTTGAGTTCATAACCCTCTCTCGGCTCGTCACAGTCTATAGAATACTCTAGACCTTGGTTAAGAGAATCCAGACATCAATGTATCAAATATATATGGCTTATTTGAATATGAAAAACACGTCTAAATGTGCAAAATTTATATATATATATATATATATATATATATATATATATATATATATATATATATATATATATATATATATATATATATATATATATATATATATATATATATATATATATATATATACGCATTTGTTTATTTACATATAGTCTTTATTATATAAAAGAGATGATTATGGTATATTTTAATTTTGTTGTTTTTTTTTTATTTATCGTGCACTGAAACAGTATTGAGACGCATGCCTGGATATGGAGAAAATCCGCTTTGCCTTCTAGGCAATTTTACAATGTAGAGAAGAGCTAGATATGCAGGTGTGATTTGATTATGTATGCCAACATAGCAATAACATTTTATCACTTAAAATCTTGGCTCCTCTTCCTACCACTAGAAAGAGAAATACCTGAATTATTTTCGTATAACTTGTGCTAAATAAAAACCATATCACCAATTTCAGTTCACTAAAGTCAAGCCACTTATACCGAGTGTATAATACTAAAACGCATACCATCCATTGCAGTATTTCTACCATTACAGTCACCACTGTATACCACTACGGTGTCAGTGATTTTGACATGCATCAAAGCGAGTTCCTGCTTATCCTGTAATCCATGCTGGTCATACATAATTCGAATAACATTATCTTCCTCTTCCATCTGTCACTCTATTTGTTGATGCCTGGACACGTATCATTGCCATTTAAAGATGCAAGGACCATTTCATTATCTAATCTATCTGAGAGATCGCATGACAAAATTAAGAGATGGATTGAACCACTTACTACTGACAACCCCTTGTTATATATGTCTTCCTTTTTCCAATTTCACTGAATATACTCCTTTGTTCACTACACCAAACGATTCGGGGCCACTATAACTTCAATTTCCCATTAGGATTCGTTATGATTCATCAGAACTGATGTATATTGGGAGACATGGTAGGTTTTGATTAGTATTCCACTTCGAAGCCAAGAGAGTCAGGCCCAGAGAGCATCTCTTTAGGATGGTTCATCAATTCATTCTTGAGACGAGATGCTCTCTTTAATATTTGCAGTCTACATTGAGGTCTGCCGTAATTTAGACCATGATAAGTAATAGAAAAGTGTTGTCTGGAAATAATACAAAAAGTTTTATGAAGACACAAACATTTAGCTAATCCTATATTCATAAAATAGAATAGATTGGAGGGGAATTAGCAGAAAAATATACATTTCTGATTACTCCAACCTTCCATCTCCTTTCCCATTTCATTGTGTTTATGTTACCAACAGTTACTTACATAAGAGCGACAGAATAAAACATTCAAACAAGGCAAATTATACATTCCTCTTATGACGCACCGTAAACATACTCAGCCTAAAGATGCAATCTCAAGGAAGGTAAAAGCAAGAAACTGCGTTATTTGGCAACAGAAATAGTAATGACAATGTCATTGACGATGAACAACAGGTAATTTAGGTTTCCAGGACATCGTCTCATATAATTAAGGGGAAAAAGATTTCATTTCTGAGAGCAGCTGGTGGTTGTGGAACCGAAACTTGAAGTTGTGATTTATGTAGAATCTCTCTCTCTCTCTCTCTCTCTCTCTCTCTCTCTCTCTCTCTCTCTCTCTCTCTCTCTCATTTGCTTTAGATCCATGCCGAAAGATTTTTTTTCTCTAAAAACCATCACATAAGCGTTTATGAAAACATATAGTGTCCGTATTTGATTCTAAATCGCGTTATACTCAAGTTGGTTAACTACAGCTTC
>NC_090742.1:110156175-110158675 GCF_036898095.1 Palaemon carinicauda
TATTTTTTAATATACATTCTTACGAAGCTGGTCTAGCATAAGAATAAATATTTTATTTATGTATTCAATTTGTATATTTAAGAGATGTATAGCCAGCTCATAAGGTGTGTTCCTCTCGTAGGTTTAAGTAATGTATGTAAATTACATAAGACTTTCGTCATTCATTCAATTGTATTTTCATTCAATTCAGTATAAGTGAATTTATGTTATTTTTAAGAATTAACTTTTTTATTTCATATAGTTTTGTTACGATGTCTTATGTAATCTCGTTTAGGTTTGCTGTATGATACACACGAGGTATGAGTACGAGGGATTACGTCATTTGTTATGTTCCCACGTGGTTAGAAATTGCATGAAAATTCTCGAATTAGATTTACTCTTCTTTATATTGTTAAGAGAGGTAGATGGACGGAGGTAACTGAGAGAGGGTTGCCTCGCAAGCAAGGTTAGTACCCCTTCTTCAAATTACTCTGCTGGCAACCTTAAGCCGCTAGAGCCATACCCACCACACTACGAGAATGATCTATTAGAATTTTCTAGACGAATTAAGTCAATATATATAGCTCCCAGGAATGAATAAGTAGCAGAAGATATCCAGCCTATCCCTTTAAAAGAGCCTAAGTTTGCCTGTCCTCTCTCCTCTTAAGTGTGTGTCCTCTCAAACGTGAATAAGTGATTTCAACACAATGTATATCGTGTATGGTGTTGTTCAAACGTTGATAAACTTATTGGATGTTAATTCAAGTGTAGTGTGTTAATGTAAGTACTTTTTACCATAAATTTTGTAACAGGCCCTGTGAGATTTAGGCTAAACAGTGAAGTGCATTAAAATTTCCTTATTGCATGTTTATTAGTGTTAAAGAGTTAATTTTTCTACCTGATTATCAAAATTAGATATTTCTATAAATCAATTTCCAGTAAAACAAGTGATTGTAAATTTTTTTTCATAATCTCTTTCTTTTGTCTTAGTCTAAGGTTTAATTCAGATTTAATATTATGAATGATTTATTTTTTGGTGTTAATTCTCGTGAATAGCTGTGAACTTTCTATAAAATATATTTATTTTTGTAAAGTAGGTTTTATTTTCATCAGCAATATTTTTCTCAGTATTTCTCTCGATTCTCTGACTATCAAAAGACGTAAGAGGTTGGTTTTTTAATAGTTTGAATGTTCGTAAGAGACCTTTGGTAATTCAGTGTTCATATATATTGCCGTCTGGGAGTTGCGTAATATTCTCAGAGCTCGGGAATTATTTTTCAAGGGTAACAAACTTATGAAATATAATCAGGTGAGTTTTGGAGCTCAGGAATTTGCATTATTCGTCAGCCGTAATAATATATATATATATATATATATATATATATATATATATATATATATATATATATATATATATATATATATATATACACATATAATGTAGAAAAAGAATCAAAGCCGAATAAACTCAAACTCATTTTTGACTCTGCGACATTAATAAAAATCTTATATCTTGTAACTATCCATATTTATCAATCTATCTATACAGTACATAAATATGTATATCTAAATATCCATATCTATATTTATGTGCATAAATACATATATATGCTTATAATTATATGAATATATGTATATATATATGTATATATATATATATATATGCATATGTACATTCATATATATATATATATATATATATATATATATATATATATATATATATATATATATATATATATATATATAAATATATATATACACAAACACACAGCCATATATTTTTTATACATTAATGTCTGGATTCTCTTAACGACCTCGTGATTGGAGCCCCAGGCGAAGTCACACAACGACAACAGCTTCTGACCGGCCGGGAGTCGAACCTGGTCCAGTGACTTACCACTTGGCCATGGGGGCTCTGATCCCGAGGTCGTTAATAGAATCCAGACATTAATATATCACAAATATATGGCTTATATGAATATGAAAAAACACGTCTAAATGTGCAAAATTTATCATATATATATATATATATATATATATATATATATATATATATATATATATATATATATATATGTATATATATATATATATATATATATATATATATATATATATATATATATATATATATATATATATATATATATATATATATATAATCTCATCACTAACAGTCAGGATAAACAATTTTCCAAATATGCCGCAAATACCATGTGATCTCAGGCCCATAAGGAAATCCCCCCCCCCCCCCCCCCCCCCCTCTCTCTCTCTCTCTCTCTCTCTCTCTCTCTCCTCTCTCTCTCTCTCCTCTCTCTCTCTCTCTCTCTCTCTCTCTCATATATATATATATATATATATATATATATATATATATAAGTATGGAGACAGGAGCAATTACTCAAGCATAAACATTTTGGAGTAGGGAGACGCGTTCTGTTTTTTCATTCATTTATTTGCGCCGACGTTTCGTATCACCTTGATACATTTTCCAGGCTGAAACGATTACAAATCAATT
>NC_090742.1:110163675-110186175 GCF_036898095.1 Palaemon carinicauda
AGTTTTTTTTTTCAAACTGTATAAAGAATTTGTTGTTCAATAAGGTCGACACTTGCAGAATTAAAAAAAAAATATATAAAGAACTTGCGCACAAAAATCATGGCTATGATGTTAACGTATTTTTACCGACGGAGAACATGAGAGTTTTGCTTTTAGTTTTTTAATGAAACAAGAACATGATATATATATATATATATATATATATATATATATATATATATATATATATATATATATATATATATATATATATATGTGTGTGTGTGTGTGTGTGTGTGTGTGTGTGTGTGTGTGTGTGTGTGTGTGTGTGGGTGTGTGAGCGCGCGTACATTATATGATCATCATACCAGGTATCACATAAAGGCAACATTTAAAAGACTTGAAATATTGTAAAAGATAATTTTTTTTCGCGAATGGAGAGCATTTCTTTTCTTCTGTTGAACCTATCGGTTTGACAACTAATCCTCTGTGCATAGAAATACCCTGGAAATCATAAGGAGCTAGAAATGGGGACAGGTGCTTTTTATATGCTCATCAAGTCTCAGACTGTTGGTTCTTTGTATGTTTTATGGAAATGCCATGTCTTCCGTATTTGCCTCAACATACTGATGAGAGATTAAGTATATATTTCAGCTTTATACAAAAATTCAACTTTGTTGTTTGAAATTTACGATAAATTCGATTTCAAGCTTTGGACGTTTAAATGTTTAACACCACACATGATTCTGTAGGCAGGGTTCTTTGCAGATGAACCAAACTCCGTTTAAAAAAAAATACACCTCGACATAAAACACTACAGACCGTAGAAGTGCAAGTTTAAAACCACTCACGTATATGACACTGCAACCAACTAGGGGGTTTAACTCAGACGTTCTGAGGCCCCGAGCTACGCAATTGAGCTCGTCATCATAGCAATTTACAAAGGCGACTTCTTAAATCACCCACTTCATGAACAACTCTTTATGATGAGCGGTTATGACTCGGTCTAGCTAGAACCAGCCTGAGCCAGCTCTTTCCAACTACATGGCTCTAGTGTAGGGAAGAAGATGCAGACGAGTTTTAAATACTATTTACGAAGATTTGGAGTTTTTGTGAGCAGCGTCAACAGTTACGACTATAGGAAAATAGTTCTGATTAATGTAATTTGAATTTTTTATTTTGTTGTAAACTGACATTACCAAATGTCTACTTGAATGTAAATTTATGTTATTAGCATTATCATCATTCTGGGCTATGATTAGTATGCAAGTACTAGTGTACGCGACCCGTTAGAAATGACTGCGAAATATTTAGAGGCAGTAGATATGCACACACGCTCACGCACAGATTTGTCGGAGATTAAATGTTTCCGAGTGTACCTATCGGGGTAACCCCGGCTCACCGAGGTACTCCTCCCCACCCCCCTAGTCGAGGAACGGGCAGAGACAGAGTAGTTATACGTTTGGTAATAGCACTGGCGTGGCCGGAAAGATATATATATATATATATATATATATATATATATATATATATATATATATATATATATATATATATATATATATATATATATATATATATTTAGAGAGAGAGAGAGAGAGAGAGAGAGAGAGAGAGGAGAAGAGAGAGAGAGAGAGAGGAGAGAGGTGTTACGTCAACGAGCACCAAGGTGATAGCATATAGCATGAGCTTAACGCACCGTTTCCAGACCAATTAAGATTGAAATTTCTCATAACCTTGAGTAAATATCTCAAACTTAGAATAAGAAAGATGTAAAAAACGCAGATAGAATGACATGGGGGGGGGTAATGAGTGCTTATTATCCAGAATTATATGATTACACTCCCTGCTCACCGTCTTTCCGCTTCATACAAAGGAAATGTCTTTGTTTCAATACAAAACAAAGGGCAAGTCATGGTTCTATGAATACTCATTCTTGTCAAAGTCACACTTTATTCGAAAGAAAGGAGTGCCTTAAAGTTCCTTTTAAATCTCCGTGTATATTTGTGGTTTCTTTTTTGGGAGATGTTTATTTTAATGTTGTTACTGATCCTGAAATATTTTATTTTCCTTTTTTCCTTTCCTCACTGAGCTATTTTCCCTGTTGGAGCTCCTGGGCTTGTAGCATCCTGCATTTCCAACTAGGGTTGTAGCTTAGCAAGTAATAATAATAATAATAATAATAATAATAATAATAATAATAATAATAATAATAATATTAATAATGATAATAATAATAATAATATATATATATATATATATATATATATATATATATATATATATATATATATATATATATATATATATATATATATATATATATATATATTTCTTTAAAAAGAAAGATAAAAATAAGTATAAATGGGTAAGAGTGGCAAATGGAAGAGTAGTAGAAAGGGCATTAATGGATTATGTGTTGATAACTAAAAGAATGTTTGGAAGATTGAAAGACGTGCACGTGTTTAGGGGTATGGCTAACGGTATGTCTGATCATTTTTTGGTGGAAGGAAAATTAGTTGTAGCAAAAGAGTGGGGGAATAGAGTAGGTGGATGTAAAAGGGAGGTAGTGAGGATTGAAGAGCTAATAAAACCGGGGGTAAAAAGTAAATATCAGGAAAGGTTGAAAATGGCATATGACGAGGTGAGAGTAAGAGAAACTGGTAATTTAGAGGAGGAGTGGAAGTTAGTAAAAGAAAATTTTGTTGGGATTGCAAGTGATGTATGTGGCAAGAAGGTTGTTGGAGGCAGCATGAGGAAGGGCAGTGAATGGTGGAATGAAGGAGTGAAGGTAAAAGTGGAAGAGAAAAAGAGGGCTTTTGAAGAATGGCTGCAGAGTAATAGTATAGAGAAGTATGAAAAATATAAAGAGAAAACTGTGGAAGTAAAGCGCAAGGTACGTGAGGCAAAGAGGGCAGCTGACCTGAAGTGGGGTCAGGGATTGGGTCAGTCATATGAAGAGAATAAGAAGAAGTTTTGGAAAGAAGTGAAGAGAGTAAGGAAGGCTGGCGCAAGAATTGAAGAGACAGTGAAAGATGGAAATGGAAGGTTGTTAAAAGGAGAGGAGGCAAGAAAAAGGTGGGCGGAATATTTTGAAAGTTTGCTGAATGTTGAGGATAATAGGGAGGTAGATATAATTGCTGTTCCAGGTGTTGAGGTGCCAGTGAAGGGAGATGAGAATGAGAGAGAGATTACAATAGATGAAGTGAGGAGAGCACTAGATGAAACGAGAGTAGGAAAAGCATCTGGTATGGATGGTGTGAAAGCTGAGATATTGAAGGAAGGGGGTGTGACTGTACTTGAATGGTAGATTGTTTAATATGTGTTTTGTGTTGTCAATGGTACCAGTAGATTGGGTTTGTGCATGTATTGTACCACTATATAAGGGTAAGGGAGATGTGCATGAGTGTTGTAATTCAAGAGGTATTAGTTTGTTGAGTGTAGTTGGAAAAGTGTATGGTAGAGTATTGATTAATAGGATTAAGGATAAAACAGAGAATGCAATCTTGGAAGTACAGGGTGGTTTTAGAAGAGGTAGGGGTTGTATGAATCAGATTTTTACAGTTAGGCAGATATGCGAGAAATATTTAGCAAAAGGTAAGGAGGTGTATGTTGCGTTTATGGATCTGGAGAAAGCATATGATAGAGTTGACAGGGAAGCAATGTGGAATGTGATGAGGTTATATGGAGTTGGTGGAAGGTTGTTGCAAGCAGTGAAAAGTTTCTACAAAGGTAGTAAAGCATGTGTTAGAATAGGAAATGAAGTGAGTGATTGGTTTCCGGTGAGAGTGGGGCTGAGACAGGGATGTGTGATGTCGCTGTGGTTGTTTAACTTGTATGTTGATGGAGTGGTGAGAGAGGTGAATGCTCGAGTGCTTGGACGAGGATTAAAACTGGTAGGCGAGAATGACCATGAATGGGAGGTAAATCAGTTGTTGTTTGCGGATGATACTGTACTGGTAGCAGACACAGAAGAGAAGCTTGACCGACTAGTGACAGAATTTGGAAAGGTGTGTGAGAGAAGGAAGTTGAGAGTTAATGTGGGTAAGAGTAAGGTTATGAGATGTACGAGAAGGGAAGGTGGTGCAAGGTTGAATGTCATGTTGAATGGAGAGTTACTTGAGGAGGTGGATCAGTTTAAGTACTTGGGGTCTATTGTTGCAGCAAATGGTGGAGTGGAAGCAGATGTACGTCAGAGAGTGAATGAAGGTTGCAAAGTGTTGGGGGGCAGTTAAGGGAGTAGTAAAAAAATAGAGGGATTGGGCATGAATGTAAAGAGAGTTCTATATGAGAAAGTGATTGTACCAACTGTGATGTATGGATCGGAGTTGTGGGGAATGAAAGTGATGGAGAGACAGAAATTGAATGTGTTTGAGATGAAGTGTCTAAGGAGTATGGCTGGTGTATCTCGAGAATTATAGGGTTAGGAACGAAGTGGTGAGGGAGAGAACGGGTGTAAGAAATGAGTTAGCGGCTAGAGTGGATATGTATGTGTTGAGGTGGTTTGGCCATGTTGAGAGAATGGAAAATGGTTGTCTGCTAAAGAAGGTGATGACTGCAAGAGTTGATGGGAGAAGTACAAGAGGAAGGCCAAGGTTTTGGGTGGATGGATGGTGTGAAGAAAGCTCTGGGTGATAGGAGGATAGATGTGAGAGAGGCAAGAGAGCGTGCTAGAAATAGGAATGAATGGCGAGCGATTGTGACGCAGTTCCAGTAGGCCCTGCTGCTTCCTCCGGTGCCTTAGATGACCGCGGAGGTAGCAGCAGTAGGGGAGTCAGCATTATGAAGCTTCATCTGTGGTGGAAATGTGGGAGGTTGGGCTGTGGCACCCTAGCAGTACCAGCTGAACTCGGTTGAGTCCCTGATTAGGCTGAAGGAACATAGAGAGTAGAGGTCCCCTTTTTGTTTTGTTTCATTGTTGGTGTCGGCTACCCCCCAGAATTGGGGGAAGTGCCTTGGTATATGGATGGACGGATGGATATATATATATATATATATATATATATATATATATATATATATATATATATATATATATATATATATATATATATATACATGATTAACGCCCAAGGCCCTTCTTCACCCAAGATGGGATCGGGGAGGGTCAAGCAAAGGCAGGTAAGCCTATAGCCTGGAGAAAAAATAAGTAATTAGTATTAATCCCCCTAGGCCTACAGGCTCCCCCAAACAACCAACCCCCTTCCTTAGCTCACAAGGATGGCGAGGTTATAATATATTTCGGCGGGTGACTAACACGAACACGTCAGTACACAAAATTTCTCCAGAAAGTACCTTACACAATTACATAGATGCTAAAATTTCATTACATCTTGGTTAAATAGCCTTTATACCGCAATTGATATATGCCTTTAAGCCTATTAGCTAAGAATGCCTCCATCGCTTGGCTGGAGATAACGTCTTTAAACTTTTGTCAAGATATGTCAACTGTACAAACATTTCCATACTGAACATTTTACCTAAATGATAATAAAAACAAAGCTTTCTTTTTAAGACTTACCTACAGTATTTTATTTTAGGCTAAAGAAGTCTCCATTTAGTAGTTATAAATTACTTTTATGTTACAACATGGGCCGAAATATATGTAAACCTTGGCTAGAAATCTTAATGAACTTTGGCTATAAACCATATGACTAAAATACCTCTTTTCTTCGATAAAACTGTCTTTATATATTGACTGTTAAATTTCATTAACGTTAGCCACAAAGAACTTTATACGTTAATTGAAAATATATTTATGATTTGTTTAACAAACTGTGAATAGGTACCTAAGCTGAAAACTTGCCTAAATTGACACCTAAAACATCAAAATGCTTTGTTTATACGGTAATCTTATAACTCAGCTAGACGTGTCTTTATAATCTAACCAAAATTGTATTAACATCTTGACATAAAAAATATTCATGCCTTAGTTACGAAACGTTGATCCATCTGTTATTTATTTCCTTGTTTCCTTCCCTCACTGGGCTATTTTTCCTGTTGGGGCCCTTGGGCTTATAACATCACGGTTTTCCAACGAAGGTTGTAGCTTAGATAATAATAATAATAATAATAATAATAATAATAATGAATATAAAAGTGGAAAACATTTGCACATAACGGGACCTTCAAGGTCTTGTGGTCTTTCTGTTGCCCTCCACGTAATATAAAATGGTGATATTTTACTTTTGATATAATTATAAAAAATGACAAATCTATCTTTACTTTACCCTGGTTCCTGGCTAATATTTCATCGTCACTTTATTGAATATAGAATAATAGCCATTGGGATTTTCTTTTCATATTGCTCACATTACCGTGAGAATGTTAATGGCAAGAACACACGTTAATCTCAAAATCCTATTAGAAGATAATCTTCTATCATTTTCCGTTACCTCTCATAAGCTTTGGAACAAAGGTTTGATTAAGTTATGACGAGGAATATCCGTAAAATATTATAAGAAACATAATAATCAAAACACAAAAGAGCAGAAATTTACAAATTCCCTCTACTTTTTTAAATACTCAAAAACAGAAGATAATCTATCATTTTCTGATATCTCCCAAAAGCTGACGGGGTCTTTCTTTGGAACATAGGCATATGTATGTATTAATTAAAGAAGGCGATCCATAAAATATTGAAAGAAGCATAACAGCAATCAAAACACAAAAATAGCAGAAATTTACTAATTCCCTCTATTTTCAATATCTAAAAACATTCAAAGAAATATTTATGGAACAGCAAACGCTTCTCTCACTTGTTTCAAAATCTCGTACGTCTGGCAGAAGGCAGCTAGTTGGACAGAAAACGTTCCTCAGGGTCATAAATGATTAATCATTGCATCTACTAATATTGAAAGACCTCCAGTATGTAATAAGATAGATTTGCAACAATGACATAAAAAAAAAGAAAACACGAAATGATAAAATGATTCAATAACCAAGTCTTCTATTACCATACTACTCCAAATTGAACAATATCAACTGTGTGCATGACGAGCCAACTCCAAGGAGCACATAACGGTAGTGGTCGGCAACCAAAGGTTTTGTTGACAGCGATGCCGATAACGCATATACGTGGCAATGACGTCACGCTTGCTTGGACGTCATAATTGTGAGAATAGTGACGTAGGTTGATTCGTCATCCCCCCATATATCCACCCATTTCCTTTTCTAAATCAAGAACTGATAAGATATATATATTTTTGGGCTCAAGCCATGGCGTCCTGATGGAAGGTTCCTGTTTGGTAGCTTCCTTGGGTATAAGACTACTAAGATATTCCCAGAGAATTTAACCACAGGTTATCACAGAATTCTAACTTCTGGAGCGAGTATCTCAAAGGTTTCCCTTTAAGACATCGTAATACAACAGGGGACACGCATGTCTGGTCGTGCCACATAGCTATCTCCACCCCGAACAGAGTTAACGCTTCGGTGTGTAAGGGCTGAGAATAGCTGGGAGCCGTTCCACAGCTAATCTCACTCGTGGCTACTACTGATACTCGAGACGTAAACAAACGGACGCCATTGCTCTAATGACGTCACGAGCGTCTTTATCCTTTGTTTAGTAGCTGCCCTACTGAGACGGATTTTCCCTTGTGTGAACTTTATCGTTTTGCATCTTCGCTATGTCGTTACCTTCAGCCTCGCCTTCTTCTGGAAAGTTGAGTACAAGGTTCCAGTATTGTTTAATTAAGCTCTGACCGTAAAGTAAATATTATTTTGCGAAATAATTGATGTTTTGTGGCAGAGCTGTGCCTCTACCGGACCCGCCATTTTATGGCGTCGTTGTTGTTTTGCATGTCTTATTTAGTTAGCCACAACAACGCTTCCGGCCTTATATACTAATCGAATACATTAGTTTATTTAGTCTTCATAGCTAGGAACTTTTATTTCGTGTTTAGACGCTTTTTATCGGTCATCGATTGACCTCATACCAGTCGGCTACTATAGCCCCCAGGCCAGGAGCCTATATACAAGTGTTCATGCATGATTTATCAGTGATCCTAGACTAAGTTATGAAGATAGTGGCATTATTATTTTACAATACTTTTGACTAGTGATGCAAATGTTTTCGCCTTCAGGGACCATATAGGGGATAGGCTAGTCAGTGATTCTTACTAGCCTAACCTAACCTTAGGACCCCTATATGCTTCCTTCATCCCCTGCCTTGGCATTCCCTCTAATTAGCCTTGATCCCTTTTCTGAGTAAAGGGATTCATTGTCTAATAGAGTATTATATCGCCTCTCAGTCCTCCCTAAAGGAATGAACCCCCTTTAGGATTGCGTCTGAGAGTGAGGTTAGGCTAGCCTACCTCTATGGCTAGGATAGTCTGCGACTTTCCTGCGATAGCGATACGTCTTCTTCCTTGCCTAGTTCAGGACTTTTAGCCCTGATCTAGGTCGGGTTAGGAAGGTTTCTCTGTTCCATGCTGAAACTGTACTCTTGCACCGTTTTAGCCGATCAGCCTAATCTTAGGTTAGGGAGTGTCCTCCCTTCCCTTTGTGGCCGCTCTGGTACAGAAACCCTTCCTGGGAAGACCCCTCTCTTCTCCCTCCCCACCTATCTCTTGTATAGCCTAGCCTATGCTTAGGTTAGCTTATACTCATCTGTCCCCTGTCCTACAACTCCTCCTTAGGGTGGATGAGTAGGGCTACCCGAGCTTCCTTGTGCAGTCCGCTCTGGTACATATACCTTCATAGTGTCCTATAAGGTTAGTTCCTAGTGTAGCTCTGCATAAGGGAGTCTCCCCCCCCCCCCATCTTGGGTGTTCCCTAGTCCTCCCTTGGGCTACCTGCTCCCGGTCCCTAGTGACCCCTGCATATGGATGATAGAGCCTGTCTCTATCATGGGTACACCCCCTCAGGGAGGGGGAGGGATGTCTGGAACCCTGAAGGTACTTCCTGCATCCTTCCCCCCCTCCCCCTGTCTCTCTATCTATCTGGGTGCCGGTCTCTTGCCGCCTCTTATGCCGGCAATACCTGCCTCTTGGTGACTTCCCTACCTTGCCGCCAGCCCCCCGTGTTCCGAGGGACTGCCGGCTGCCGCCGGCTACTACCGGCGGCTCTCCTACTCCTATCTAATCGTCCGCTTGCCGGTCGATCTCCGGAGTGCCGGCATATACTGCCGGCAACCCGATACTACCTGTACCATCCTTACCCCAGTCACCAATCCGGCATCCTCCGGCTGCCGGAGCCGCCGCTCCCTGCCGGCGTGCCGCCGTTGTGCCGGCGGCCGCCATCCTGGTATCTAACTGACTTTTGAAAATTGTGTGTTCTAATGCCAGAATCTATGCTGGAGCGAGCTCCGGCGTGCCGGCGGCTTGCCGGATACCCCGGAGGGCGTCAAGAATACTTGCACCCCCTCTCTGTAGCTATCATAAGACTAAGATAGCCCTACCTGGCAAATAGATAAGCTGCTTTGCTTCTAAGATCAGTACCTAGTACTGCTCTATTAGTGATCATGCTGTCTCTTTGCATTCTTCTATTTCCAGCATGCTATGTGCATCTTAGCACGGCTGGTTGCCAGAAGCAGTTACCCTTAATGAGACCTTCTGGCTCTTATCTGGGAACCGAATGAATTCGATCCCAACCTTGTCCTTGGCTTTCCATGGAGTTCCAATATAATGGGAATCCTAGGAAACTATATCCAATGATCTCGGTCATTTGGATTATCCAGGACCAAGCCTATGGTAACCAGCCGGGCGAGATGCATGGAGCGTGTTCTCCTTTACTGTTTCACTCTCTATGCATCACACCTTATATAAGTTAAAATTAATGATTAATATTAACTTAATTTAAGAGCCATTCCTATGACTCCCCCATACTCATTTTCTCTTTCTTCCACAGGAGGAGCAGATGAAGTGCGATTTCGCATACTGTGCCGTGAAACGCTCCCAGTTTTACGGACATACGGCGTGCAGGACTCACGCCCCTTGCTCAGACAAGAGAGGGGATTGGAAGTTCTGGAATCCACTGGATTGTACGGTCTGCCAGGCCTACCTAGTTGAGGCCTTCCATAACCCTCCCTCAGCGGAGGTTAGAGACATTGCTCGTGAGAAACTGCGCAAGTGGGTGCGTGGTTTTCAGAGGAATGCCACTGGACCGTACCTGGCCACCGAAGAACTGAGGTCCCTGCTGTTCCCTAAGGCCTCCCCTGATTCAGTGGTTCCAAAGGAAGCAATCCCCACTGTCCAAATTACGGTGGAACCTGATGTGGTCATGGCTCAGTCCATGCACGAGTGTCGCCTAGATTCCGAAGAGGATGAACAGATCTCTGACGTCTCGGAAGACACGGAGAAGACGCTTATGGCTCAAGGAGCCGAAGAGGACGAAGACAAGGTGGAATACACCGAGTCGGAGATTGGAGCTACTCCCTCGTCCATCCCTCCGCCTACTCCTACACCGACGGATGTGTCCATTCCGTCTACCTCCTCGACCCCGGATCCTTCTTCCTCTACACAAGAACTGATCCGACTGATTAGAGCTGTCATGGACGACAGACTGAAGGAGAACCAGGAGTCCATCAGGTCTATGATTGGATCCAGAGAACCGAAGAAGATCTCGGTTAAGGATCTCCCAGCTTGCTCTCATGCCAACCCGTGGAGGTATGCAGAGCATATGGTTATTGCGACCGGCAGGATCTTTGTTAGTGACAAAATCGGCACGGTCCCGTTGGAAGATGTGGAATTCTTCCCAAGCTTCGAGGCCTACCCGGACTGTTACGTCCGGGCTTCGTTCTGAACCTGCCTCGAAGGAGGAGACCGAACCTAAGGAAGAGATAGTGTTCGATCTCGCAAAGGCCCAGGCTATGCTAGCCTCCGCATTTAAGAGCAGGGGCTTTACCTGCTCTAAGCTTCCTGCCTTGAGCAAGAAGCATCCTACTTATGTCGCTCCCGACACTGCGATTCTTCCATTTTTGGAAAAGGCCTTGGCTGCATGCCTTAAGGCGGCGGAAGAAGGGAAACCCTGCCCTGCACTGGAGGAGTGCAGACCCTTCTCCATCGTAACGCCCCCTGACACTAGACAATGGAAAGATGTCCAACATACTTTCGTTGTGGGTAGGCTCGATCCTGACGTTGCCGGACGTCAGTTTAATGAAGACCTCCCTAAGCTCAATGATCACCTCCTTCGCCGGGAACAAGACACGAAGGAGAGGCTTGCAGCGTCTCTTTCTCATCAAGTCCAACTTGAAGTTATGGCCTGTGACACAGCAGTACCCGATCACTACATGGTACTGGCCAAATCCCACTTACTGACGGTAATGAAGGACTTGTACCATTTCATAAAGGCTCGTAGAGCCTGTCGTGAATTCGTGTTTGTCGGTGCCACCGTGAAACACGAACCCCGGAGGCTGATTTCCTCCAACATCTGGGGAAAGCACCTGTTTCCTTCGGACCTTGTCAAGGAAATAAACGGACAGAGCCGCCACGGAGAATAGGAACCTTCTCCACAAGTGGGGCATGTCCAGGAAAAGGAAAACCTCTCAGGACGATGGACCTCAGCCTAAGAGGAAACCTCAGAAACCGAAACCCCAGCAACGTCAACAAAGACGTCAGTTTCCGGGACCCGCTACCTCCCAAGTGGTTGCCCAACCACAACAGACCTTTCAATTGGTCCCCCAACCGGTGTTGTCACAGTCACCGGTCTTCACCCCTGCCTTTGAACAGCCATCCACTACCTTTCATGCCAGAGGTAGAGGCTCGTCCAGGGGTGCAAGCAGAGACGCCTCTCGTCGTCCCTCCAGAGGTAGAGGAGGAAAGGGAGCTAGCGGCCGAGGCAACAAGTCCTCGGGACACCAGAAGCAATGAAGTGCTTCCGGTGGGAGGAAGACTCCGCCAATTCCAGGATCGTTGGACCTTCGATCCTTGGGCACACAGCATCATCAAGAACGGTCTAGGCTGGAGTTGGGTGCAAACCACCCCCAATCTTCCAGCGGTTCTTCCAACAATCGACCCCCATTCTGGAAGAATATGTTCTAGACCTCTTGAACAAGAAGGTGATAAGGAAGGTAAAGTCCACCAGGTTCCAAGGGAGACTGTTTTGCGTTCCCAAGAAGGACTCAGACAAGCTCAGAGTCATTCTGGACTTATCCCCCCTCAACAAGTTCATAGAGAACAACAAATTCAAGATGCTGACGCTTCAACAAATAAGGACCCTTCTGCCTCAAGGTTCCTACACGGTCTCTATAGACCTGGCGGATGCCTATTGGCACATTCCAATGAACCATCACGCTTCCTCCTACCTAGGATTTCGACTCCAAAGGAAAAGCTACGCCTTCCGGGCCATGCCATTCGGCCTCAATGTGGCCCCTCGGATCTTCACGAAGCTGGCAGACGCCATAGTACAACAGCTCCGCCTAAGAAACGTCCAGGTGATGGCCTACCTCGACGACTGGCTAGTCTGGGCTCCATCGCCCGAAGAGTGTACAAAGTCTTGCGACGAAGTTACCCAGTACCTAGAACACCTGGGATTCAAGATCAACGAGAAGAAATCTCGCCTCTCTCCAGCTCAGAAGTTTCAGTGGCTGGGAATCCACTGGAATCTTCAGTCACACCGCCTTTCCATCCCCCAGAAGAAAAGGAAGGAAATAGCAGGGTCTGTCAAGCGACTACTGAAATCCAAACGCATTTCAAGACGACAGCAGGAACGAGTTCTAGGCTCTCTACAATTCGCCTCAGTGACAAACCCAGTGCTTCGTGCACAGCTAAAGGATGCCGCGGGAGTCTGGAGACGATCGGCATCCATCGCTCGAAGAGACCTCAAGAGACGGCTTTCCAAACAGACTTCGACGCCTCCTAAAGCCGTGGTCGGAAGCAATGGCCCTGAAAAGGTCCATTCCTCTCCAACACCCTCCTCCTTCACTCAACATCCACACGGATGCCTCACTGGAGGGCTGGGGAGGTCACTCCCACCTGAAACAAGCTCAAGGGACCTGGTCTCCACTATTCAAGACGTTCCACATAAACATCTTGGAGGCCATGGCGGTCCTTCTTACTCTGAAGAAGCTATCCCCGCCGCCCTCGATCCACATCCGTCTAACCCTAGACAACTCGGTGGTAGTTCGTTGTCTCAATCGCCAAGGCTCAAGATCGCCCCAGATAAATCAGGTGCTTCTCCCAATCTTCCGTCTGGCGGAGAAGAAGAAGTGGCACCTGTCTGCAGTTCACCTACAAGGATTCCGCAACGTGACAGCGGATGCTCTATCTCGGACAAACCCGATAGAGTCGGAATGGTCTCTAGACGCAAGATCATTCTCCTTCATCTCTCATCAAGTCCCAGAACTTCAGATAGATCTCTTTGCAACGAGCGACAACAATCAACTTTCTCTGTACGTAGCCCCGTACGAGGACCCCAAGGCAGAAGCGGTGGACGCCATGTCACTGGACTGGAACAGATGGTCCAAGATATACCTGTTCCCTCCCACCAACCTTCTGTTGAAAGTCCTCTCCAAACTGAGAACCTTCAAAGGGACAGCGGCCCTAGTGGCTCCCAAGTGGCCCCGGAGCAACTGGTACCCCCTGGTCCTGGAGCTGCAGCCCAAGCTGATCCCTCTCCCGGGCCCAGTTCTCTCTCAACAAGTACAGAAGTCGACTGTCTTCGCTTCATCATCGAAAATCAAGGACCTTCATCTCATGATTTTCTCTCCCTTGCCGCAAAGAAGAGGTTTGGGATCTCGAAGAAAAGTCTAGACTTCCTAGAGGAATACAAGACCGTATCCACGAGACGGCAATATGAATCATCCTGGAAGAAATGGGTCTCCTTTGTTAAAGCAAAAAATCCTAAAGAAATCACCATTGATTTCTGCATGTCCTTCTTCATTCACCTTCATGGACAAGGATTAGCAGCCAATACGATTTCGACCTGCAAATCGGCTTGACTAGACCAATTCTATACGCTTTCCAAATTGATCTGTCCAGCGACATCTTTAACAAACTGCCGAAAGCATGTGCTCGCCTACGCCCAGCACCCCCTCCGAAACCGATCTCCTGGTCACTAGACAAGGTGCTCCATTTCGCCTCCAACTTGGACAACGATTCATGCCCCCTCAAGGATCTGACTCAGAAAGTTATATTTTTATTTGCTCTCGCCTCGGGAGCTCGAGTCCAGCGAAATAGTGGGCATTATCAAGAGAAGAGGGACACATCCTGTTTGCTGATTCAGGAGAAGTGACCCTCTCCCCTGATCCGACGTTTTCTCGCCAAAAATGAATTACCCACCAAAAGATGGGGCCCTTGGAGAATTATGCCCCCTGAAGGAGGATGTCTCTCTATGTCCAGTAGAGAGCCTCAAGGTCTATCTTCGCAGAACTTCAAACTTGGTGGAGGCCAACTCTTCAAAGGAGAAACATCGGGCAGCGACCTGTCACTGAAACAATTAAGAGCGAAAATCACCTACTTCATTCGCAGAGCGGATCCGAACAGTACACCCGCTGGTCATGATCCTAGAAAAGTGGCATCTTCTCTGAACTTCTTTCAGAGTATGGACTTTTGAGAGCCTTAAAAACTTTACGGGCTGGAAGTCCTCGCGAGTTTTCTTTAAACATTATGCGAAACAAGTGCACGAAATCAAACATTTTGTGGTAGCCGCAGGTAGTGTTATGAAACCTGCACCTAACTCTGCGTAGAACAGTGAGTTATTTGGGGACTCTACTCTTCGGGTGCCTATGTTGACCCTCGGAGTGATTCATAGTGATGTCTAAAAACACTTAGTGCTTTTATAACTGTTCTTATCCCAGGTGAAATGTCATAGTGTTACACAAGTGCCGCATGCCTTGAGCATGATGTGTTATTTAAAGACTTGCGTTCCTCGAGAACGAGTACCTACTAATCCTGAAATTCCCTTTCAGATTCAAGAGCAAGCCTTTATTTCTATGTACATTATTATTACTGTAAATGAACTTTACTTTTGCTGTAAATTAATTAATTTCTGCATTGTGAAATAAAAATTTCTATTTTATTACCTCTATGCGTCTCTTTCAGCTCCTACTTACTATGGAAATACATACTGTCATAGTTTTATTTATTCCTCCTTTCTTATGGTCATGAAGAATTTAAGATGTCTATCCTTAAATTATATTCACCTTGTCTCAGTAAGGTTCCTACTCGAATACTTACTTCTGATAATCAGGAGATGAATCCTACACACAGTGCCCAACCACCACTGACCTACTCAAGATGTTCCTATACAAATATCAAACATTCTGCTTCATCTCTAAGCTCTTAAAAAGCTCTTCTGTCAAGATGAATAGTCCTTCAATACCACTTTGACGTCGGCATAGCCCATGGGAACTTGCCTACCAATGGGGGGCAGGATACTTCGTTCCTATGGTTCTTATCTAAGATTACTTTGCTATTTTGTCAATGCCTAGGCACTTAACGCTGGGGGAAAATCTACCACGATACATTGATTCTCTGGTACTCTTCCATCAGGACGCCATGGCTTGAGCCCAAAAAACGGATTTTGAGCGAAGCGAAAAATCTATTTTTGGGTGAGATAGCCATGGCCGTCCTGATGGACCCTCCCTACTACTTCGTCAGTTTGTTCCCACCCTACACAATTGTATCATGGTGATGGGCAGCAACTGGGCGCCAGGATAAAGACGCTCGTGACGTCATTAGAGCAATGGCGTCCGTTTGTTTACGTCTCGAGTATCAGTAGTAGCCACGAGTGGAGATTAGCTGTGGAACGGCTCCCAGCTATTCTCAGCCCTTACACACCGAAGCGTTAACTCTGTTCGGGGTGGAGATAGCTATGTGGCACGACCAGACATGCGTGTCCCCTGTTGTATTACGATGTCTTAAAGGGAAACCTTTGAGATACTCCGCTCCAGAAGTTAGAATTCTGTGATAACCTGTGGTTAAATTCTCTGGGAATATCTTAGTAGTCTTATACCCAAGGAAGCTACCAAACAGGAACCTTCCATCAGACGCCATGGCTATCTCACCCAAAAATAGATTTTTCGCTTCGCTCAAAATCCGTTATATATATATATATATATATATATATTGCAAAAATGTAGGAATTGCTATTAAATGGGGAATACCTCACCAACTTCCGATTTGCAATTGACATAGTTGTGTTTTAGTGAACCATGGGAAGAATTACAAAAAGATGATAGAAGATTTGAATAGAGAAAGCAAAAAGTAGGACTGAAAATGAATGTGAGTAAAACTAATATAATGTTCAATGAAAAGACAGAGAGACAACAAATAAGAGTTATAGGCGAACCTCTAGAGGTTGTTAATGAATATACTTACTTGAGACAGACAGTGTTTCCCCAGGACACAAGACCGAAATTGAAAGAAGGATAAGCATAGGATGGAGAGCATTTGGTGTACAAAATGAGATTATAAAAATGAAATGCTACTTTCTCTAAAAAGAAAAGTATTTAATGAGATGATCCTACCAGTGTTAACTTATGCATCAGAAATCTTTGAGCATTACTAAAGCCTTAGAACATAAGCTAGTTACAACTCAAAAGCTATGGAAAAAATAACGATGGGAATAACACTAAGAGAAAGAAAAAAGATAAATTTGGATACTAGAGCAAATTAAAGTAGAGGATATTCTAACAATATGTAAGAAAAAGAAATAGTCAAGGGCAGGACATATAAAGAAAATGACTGACAATAGATGGACATTAAGATAACAGAATGGGTCCCTGGAGACTGTAAAAGAAGCAAAGACGATGGATTGACGAACTAAGAAAGTTTGCGGGCGTGGGACTGATACAGAAAGACCATAAACAGACGTAAGTAGGACACATCTGAGGCCTTGTTCTGCAGTGGAGTAAGTAGCCTAACGGCTGATGATGGTGATGATGATGATTTGATGATGATGATATATATATATATATATAGTATAAATACATATATATATATATATATATGCCATGTGTCTGTGTATATAAATTATATACATATGGATGTATTAAATACTATACTTATATGTATATTTACAAATATATATAAATATAATGTATGTTAAATGTGCAATATAATTATGTAAGCACATTAATGTGTGCAAAATTAAAATCACACACACACACACACACACACACATATATATATATATATATATATTGTAATGGGGTTATACGGAGAAAACGTGAAAACAAAAATAGCAGTTAGAATATCATTTAGTAATTCTAACACAAATGACCATTCGTAAAACCGAAAAAGTAAATATCAATCAATTCCTTAAAATGGACAGAAATTGACACAAGTATTTGGAAATTGTAATCCAACATTTGTAAAATCAACGATGTTCTATTTCAAATTAACACTAAACCGTAATAACTCTCCAGTGAATTAGTACCGGCATTCTTTTATAGCATCTTCATCAAAATTCTTCTCCTTTTTCGAGATTAAATTATATATTCTTTTCCAAAATCCTATATAATATACAAGAGTCGACTATCCCACGAAACTATGAACTCGACCAGACATGAAAATGGCTAGACCTAGACAGAGGGTCGAATAAGGGTCATTGATTTTGTTGCATTGAAACACAGCAGGACGATAATGAAAATGACGATGATGATAACATATTACTATCGAAAATATAAGAGATGTTGATCTGGAGTACTTGCCATTTTGTTGGTGCTTCATTGTAGAGAATGCATTTGAGATGAAGCCTATCGTAGAAGACATTTGTTGTTTTTTTCACAGTTATAAATAAAATGGATTCAGGTGAACTATTCACTCGGTTTTAAATTCCGTTCACTAACACGATGCGACGAAAACAAAACAAATACAGGAACACTATTCTACTATTCAGATAAATGTAAAATTTAACTTAGGAACTCTTTCCAGTCAACACTAGGAGTGATAACAGGAATGCGCCACTGGCAAAGTCAAGTGCTCTCTTTAGTCAACACTAGGAGTAATACTAGGAAAGTATCACTAGCCAACTCGAAGTGCTCTACTGAAGGAGTTATACTTATACTATGTGGCTCCGGGACCCAAAACAAGATGTGTGGGATTCCGTCGTGTAGGATCTCACCGTTTCACAGGACCAATCTGTGAGCGCCTTACTGAGAGTTGCCACTTTGCCTGATTAGGATATATTTGCTTTGGGAAATACCTATAATTCCTTCATCGTCTTCTTTGTTCGCGCAAAACGTTCAGAGAATGCAGTGTGAGGTGTACGTCATGTTATATAAATGCATACAAATATACATGCATATACATACATCCATAGGTCTAAAATAAAAAAAAAAATAAATAAAAAGAGAATATTCAACACGCCAATTCAATTAATTTTTAGGTTATCACTGTTGAAAAATCTTTGACAGCTTGATTATTAAATGACTTACTTCGTTGCATAAATGATGTCAGAAGACAGCACAGTAAGAACGAAACATAAGGGCTCAGTCTGGATCACAGTAGGCATAATGAAGTTTTTATTATTGTTATTTCGGTTTTTTTATATGGTAAATTTATTCCACCACCAGGAAGGAAGAAAAGCCCACACATAGAACAATTTGGTATTCACCTCTGAACACGACATAATCACATTGTATCATTATTTATACTATTTTATAGTAATATCCAACATATATTTCAGCGTGCTGAGATCCTGTTCTGGTTGTTCTTTAATCCCATGAACAATACAAGCTGGAATTAATACAAGTATCATATTGATATTTTTATTATTCTAAGAACATATGACTATTAGATGATGATAAAATCACTTAACACACATCTGACCCCACAAGCAGTAAAGAAAATTCACCACGTGGCATCTTTATTAGGTAACCAGCCTCAAGGTGACTTTTGGTGGAGTTCCCAATTTGCTATTAATGTTCCTTTAAATCAGCCCCCCCCCCCCCCGCAACCACACACCCAAATAAAATATAAAAAATGACAATTACTCTTTTTAAAGTTTTAATCAGTTAGTACTGCATATTCGCTTAACGTCAAATGTCTAACTGTTGAGTCCAATAGTTTCTTTTCTTTTTCTCCTGTGATAACGGGATTGTTCACCTCGCGTGAACTGGAGTTCTTTTGACACCTGGAAAGTTTAATCGTGTTACTAGTCGCACGAAAAAAAACTTACCTTTTCCTTTATCGACGCATAGCAGAATGATACTGACTCTCAGTGTTGTAAGATTCAAGTTAAAATTCACAGCATTATAATTACAGGTAAATATATATTTAGTATTCATTTCCCTTATAATGGACACGCACAAACTGTGTTAAATTGGATTATAAGCCGGAAGAAGGAAGGCCCATTCAAAGACTGGGAGAGATATGTTCGGAAATGTGTATGTAGCTGAGAGGAGGTAAAGCTTTAAAAGAGAGAATAACTTTATACTTTGCTGAAGTCTGCAGAGAGAATTATAGAGCACACGGTAAAAGGGGCTCTTACTTTAGCAGAGAATGTCGACCGTGATGTTCAATATATTCTCATTAGAGTCTAAATCATTCTAGGACACAATGCTATGAATGATATTATGTAAGAATAGAGTTCAATTGCTTGAGGCACACTATTCTATCTAGTTTCTCTACCTCTTGTTTTGTTATATAGGCTATATTTATTTTAATGTTGCTACTGTCCTTCAAATATTTTATTTTTCCTTGCTTCCTCTCCTTACTGGCCCCTTGTTGGGGCCCCTGGGCTTATAGGATCCTACTCTCTCAACTAGGCTTGTGGCTTAGCAAATAACAATGATAATAATTAGCGTCTGATAAAATAGTCAAAAGCTTTATAGATTCGTAACACAGAAATCGCTTCACGGATTTGTTATTAGAATGACTCTAGTGTGGTGCTTGTTATTATTATTATCATTACTTGCTAAGCTACAACCCTAGTTGATAAAGCAGGATGATACAAGCCCAGGGGCTCCAACAGGGAGGAAAGGAAACGAGGAAATATAAAATATTTTAAGAACAGTAACATTAAAATAAATATTTCCTCTATAAGAAATAAAAACTTTAAGAAAACTAGAGGCTGAGAAATAAGATAGAATAGTGTGCCCGAGTGTACCCTCAAGCAAGAGAACTCTAACCCAAGACAGTGGACGACCATGGAACAGAGGCTATGGGCACCACACAAGACTAGAGAACAATGGTTTGATTTTGGAGTGTCCTTCTCTTAGAAGAGCTGGATTTTGATTGGATATTGTATTCAGGCACAACTGATGTTCTGTTTATGATTTAGATATTTAGGCCTACCTGAGTTTTACATGTCATCTTTGATGCACTAAATGGCTGAAGATACTCCAGTGATTGACCTTCTAGCTTACATAATCATAAACTCCTTGATACAATATTTGTGTTTTTATTGTTTGTTATGTTTCAATCTACACTTCAGTTTTGTTTATTTGGAGAGATTGTGCTACCCTTGACGAAGATTTATTTGCGCTTAAAATTTTACAATTTTATTTGGGGGATAATCCAACAACATTCGATAATAATGATGATCCAATTTTACGTAGTTTCACGACTGTAATCATAAAGAGACATACATCAACCACTACTCATAGTATGGGATACAGTATGCAGCAAAACTAGTGACGCTTTATTTCTATTTTTTCATCGACAAACGTTGTTCCTAAATTGCCACTTAGTATTAATACTTATATTTCACTCTGTATGTAAAATTTTATCATTGAAAAATATTAGATCGTTAAAAAAATCGTGCTAGAGTAACATTTCAGAACAGAAATTATATACGTTGATTATATACGTTTATAGGTAGTAGGTTGGCCAGGGCACCAGCCACCCATTGAGATACTACCACTGGAGAGTTATGAGGTCCATTGACTGGCCAGGCAGTACTACATTGGATCTTTATCTCTGGTTACGGTTCATTTTCCCTTTGCCTACACATACACCGAATAGTCTGGCATATTCTTTACAGATTCTCCTCTCTCCTCATACAGCTTACAACACTGAAATTACCAAACAATTCTTCTCTCATGGGGTTAACTACTGTACTGTAATTGTTCAGTGGCTATTTTCCTCTTGATAAGGGTAGAAGAGACTCTTTAGCTATGGTAAGCAGCTCTTCTAGGAGAAGGACTCTCCAAAATTAAACCACTGTTCTCTAGTCTTGGGTAGTGCCATAGCCTCTGTACTATGGTCTTCCAGTGTCTTGGGTTAGAGTTATCTTGCCTGGGGATACACTCGGGCGCGCTGTACCGTCTGGTTTCTCTCTTTTTTTGTTTTGTTAAAGTTTTTATAGGAAATATTTGTTTTAATTTTGTTGCTGTTCTTGAAATATTTTCTTTTTCTTTTTATTCTTTCCTCATTGAGCTATTTTCCCTATTTTGGCCCCTGGGCTTATAGCAACCTGCTTTTCCAACTAGGGTTGTAGCTTAGCAAGTAATAATAATAATAATAATAATAATAATAATAATAATAATAATAATAATAATAATGCACGAATTCCTCTGAACACCGTGACTCCGTGAAACTATTCGTGGAACTGTCTGTGTAGATAGAATCTGGAGAATGGGAAAGAGACGTCAAGAGGAAAAATAATCTAAGCTTAATCCTATAGTCTAATGGTAACAATTTTTGCTTTTGGATTATTAATTCTAAGTTATTATTTGATCTTGCTTATGTCGTTTTGTGTATAAAGCAAAAGTTAGTTCGGGTCGTGGTTCCGAAATTTGAAATAAATTATTATGAATCATATGTTAGTTTATATCAACAATACCTATAAGGGTCTAATCTCTCGAGAGGTTTATTCAGGGAGAAGAAATAATGATAAATAAATAATTAAATAAGCGAGGTGGTGAGTTACTTTCGCTATTAGAAATATAATTAGGCTAATTCTGCCTCTATTATTTACTTTTACTTTACGAACGAAAGTCTATAATCAGGTCAGACATATTCACCCACAGCTATAATGTGCAGATCCTACAATAACAACGTATCTCGAATAATGATAATAATAATAATATTAATAATAATAATATGGCTCTGGAGTCTTGCCTTTTTAACATACTAGGACATGGCTATATGTCAGATAACAGCACTAAATATCTGCAGCAAATCTTGTAGGCGACAAAGGTTGTCTATCTGGCCATAAATTACCATTTGAGAAATTTCTCCAAAGTATAGGTGTAGTATACACCCATCTTTATTCTATTTCTAGGCCTATAGGCTTGATACGAATCATATAATCAGAAGCGCGAAGTTAAAGTCACATATAACAGTAAGGCGAGGAAGGCAAACCAAGACATTTAAGCGAGTTGGGTCCAACTAATTCCTAAGTAAATCTCAAAAGACGAAACTTCCTAAAGACATTAATGAAGCAAGTAATAGATAATGATTAAGTCTGATAATACAAACGTTATAGGTTAAGTAAATGGTAGACCACAATAATTTGATGAAACATACGTATAATTTTTTGAAATACATAGGACTATGTGAAAAATAAAATGCGCAAATTCCATTAAAACAATTAGAATAAAGGCAATTTCATCTTTTAAAAGGCGTCATTATTTTCTTGGTATATGCTAAGACAAACTATATATATATATATATATATATATATATATATATA
>NC_090742.1:110188675-110206175 GCF_036898095.1 Palaemon carinicauda
ATATATATATATATATATATATATATATATATATATAATATATATATATATAAATATATATATATATATATGATAAAAATAGGATAATCGTGTAGAAAAGATTATATCAAGAGCAGTAATAATAGTCGAGAAATAATCTTGCCAAAGTGAAAACATAATAGAAATAGAGAATAAAAAAGGAAAAAAAAAAAGATAGGAGAGATATAAATGACATACGTGTATACAAAAGGTGAGGTATCGTATATTCCCTGCATAAGCAGGGAGTGTAAAGCAAAATCGAAAATGGCGTATGGATGAAAATTACATCATTGATAATTTAAAAGACCCTCTTATAAACAAGTAATAGCGAAAGTAATAGATGTTTCAGTTGCATTCACCTTATAGGAGTATTTTTCTATCTTCTTTAGCCAATTAAAGTGCAATTTACTCCTCAATATACTTAGACCGTGGCCGAGACATGTCTTCTCCCACAGAGCGTCCCAGCCAATCAGCTAGGAATATAGGGGTATAGCTCTTGGAGGACTAACCTAACCTAACCTAACCTAATCATTATTCCACCAAGGTATCAGCTCCACCCCAGACAATGATGGTGGTTCACCTAATTTTGTCCTACGATTCTAGACTTTTTCTAATTACGTGATCATATCTGACGTGGTGGTACCCTTGAAAATTTTGGTTTTACTCAGATAAGAAGATGAGGAAAGGATAATCGAAACGTTGTCTTACCGAGTTACTTTGTCAAGAAATAAGAAATAATCTATGTGACGCCTATCTCTCTTCAGCATTATGAAGTATTAGATATTCTAATTTTAGAGTATCTCATACTTGATGAACGAAGCGTCGAAGAAAGAAGTATTCTAATGAAAATTTAAAAAGTCTCTATAAGATGAATACCCAAAACCGAACACTTTTTTGAACTTAAATTAATAAAAATAATGATACTAGTAATAATAAGGATATCCTTGAAAGGAGATGGGAATAACCCGAAACTCGCATTCTAATCTACGATACATTTATGTGAAAGTCAGACGAGTTGTTGGAAATTTATTGGTCTGAAAGTTGTGCAGTTAAACAGCTCTCTTTTATGCTGGTGACCTTCACCACAACGTGACTCCTTGAGCACAGGGAAAGCATGTGGAATTCTTTTAACTTCTAATAATTAATGAAGTTCAACTATTAACCTCTCTCTCTCTCTCTCTCTCTCTCTCTCTCTCTCTCTCTCTCTCTCTCTCTCTCTCTCTCTCTCTCTCTAAACACTATATATATATATATATATATATATATATATATATATATATATATATATATATATATATATATATATATATATATATATATATATATATATATTTTTTTTTTTTTTTTTCAAAAAGGCCCATAAAAGAAACACAGGAAATATGAATAAATCACACTATATTTCGGTCAATAAACATCAACCCTCTTCAGGATGTAAAGTAAAAGTGAGGATTACAGTGGAGAGTGACGGTTTATATATGAAAGCAAAAGGGTGTGTTCAATTGTTCTATAGTTGTTATAATTGCTGGAAGGATTAGCCAAATTTAATTACATCCAGGTGCGTGTTCTTATTGTTGAGCCGCTTGGAGGAAGTCTTGACCTCTGATGCATGTCTGGTGGTCGGTCTCCGTGGATTATCTTCTTAATGATAGGGTTGAGAAGAATATTGTCCACTGTGTCAGCTTTCCATTGGCCCCCAGATAGGTTCATTGTGTTTGATTGATTTATGATGGCTGATTCCGGGATTTTCCTTCTGTACGGACAGGTACTCTTAAAAAGCAAAGACGACCCACTCCAGTTAATCTGGTGCCCTAAATCCCTAAGGTGAATGAAAATCCCCGAGTTTTCATACCCATATCTAACAGATCTTTTGTGTTCGGATAATCTTTGAGATAGCGAACGGCCCGTTTGCCCAACGTACACTTTTTCACAATCCCCACATGGTACTTCGTAAACGCCGGATTCTATTTCTCTTTAATTTTGATAAACATTAATAAGGGCGCTTCCTATGGTCTTTGGATATGAAAAAACAAAGGGGTTCTCAGTTTTGATATGATTTGTTATATTTTTAATACCTTCTATATATGGGAGTTTTATCTTATTTTTAAAATCTCTTTGGTTAGTAACATCATGATCTTTATAATATATCGTGTTGGCTTTGTTGATGGCCTTTTCTATGACATACGTCGGGTAGAATAGCTGGGCGAGTTGTTTACGGATGATTTCAAATTCTTTATTTAGGTAGGCTGGGGAACAGATTCTCAAACCTCTAAGAAATAGATTGCAAGCTACTCCAATTTTTACAGAAATGTCGTGATAACTAAAGAAATGAATGTAGGAAATAGAGATAGTTGGTTTTCTATACACAGTGAAATTATACCCCGTCGATTCCCTTATAATTAGTATGTCCAAAAAAGCTAATTTTCCATCTTTTTCCCATTTAATCCTCACTTTTACTTTACATCCTGAAGAGGGTCGATGTTTATTGACCGAAATATAGTGTGATTTATTCATATTTCCTGTGTTTCTTTTATGGGCCTTTTTGAAAAAACATGTTAAACTGTTCGATTACAGTTATAAATAAGACATATATATATATATATATATATATATATATATATATATATATATATATATATATATATATATATATATATATATATATATATATATATATATATACAGTATATGCATTATACAACTAGAATGAAAAGTAATTTGTTCTCACTATGTACGTTAACATCATCCAAGTTATTTTTGTTCATAGTTCCGTCATCATTTTTGTTATCCTTATGCTACTACATTCAAGTCATCGACCTTGAAGAAAACCAAATTCTCTTTGTAGTAAATAAGGTACGTAATAAAAACATTAAGTTGATTTCTGGGTATCAAAACAAACCCCCAAAAGAAGGAAAAACCAGTATTCTCCTTAGCCAGGTTTATTAAGTGTTCTGAGAAACTTTGTTAATCGTCATTTCAAAGATGTTCAATCTAAAGGACATTCGAAGCAAGATCTAAAGATTTAATGGTCTATCCCCGAGCGTGTAAAACGTTTGGTTTGCTTTAGAAAGTAGTTGATGTCATTGTTGCCCCCCCCCACACACACACACTCTCTCTCTCTCTCTCTCTCTCTCTCTCTCTCTCTCTCTCTCTCTCTCTCTCTCATTCAAAGAATCCTGTAATTTTGTTCATCGAAAACTTATCCTCAACTCTTTGATTTACGTTATGTTAGAAACACACACCCAAAAAAGAAGAAAAAGAAAAAAAACAAGAAATATCTGAGCAGTGAGTTGACTAAGCAACAGAAGACGACGCACAACGTGAAGTTACAAACGTGTCATAACTTCCAAAGCGTTGTTCTCGAGATTTCTTCCTTGTCATATCCCCGTCACACGAGTTGAGAAACATTAATATAATATCTAAATATCCAGTTTCATCGTTGCAGTCTTGGCTCAACTCGTAAGACTCGAAATAAAACTTTGGGTGAATTACGTCGTTTCAACTTTGTTTCACGACAATCCTGATTTACTGGTTATCGTTGTCTGTCTTTCTTTTACTTTGGTGAGAGAGAGAGAGAGAGAGAGAGAGAGAGAGAGAGAGAGAGAGAGAGAGAGAGAGAGAGAGAGAAATGCCGTGGAACTAAAGTTATCTTGGCACGTTAATGTGCTTTGTTTGTACTAAGCACCAGGACATCTCCCAAGGAATAAAGACATTGGGAAATTGTAATAAAAAATTGTTAGATAAATGGCTTTCTGTATATTGCAATGTAAATGACTATGAATCTTATATTCAGTATACAGTATATATATATATATATATATATATATATATATATATATATATATATATATATATATATATATATATATATATATATATATATGGGCCCGTGGTTCGAGTCCGGCCTTGCTTAAGGGACTCAAGGGCCATAACATAAAAAAAAAAATAGGAAAGGTCGCCAGTCAGCAATAAGACAAGGAATACTGACAAATATATGTATTTACAATAATATTCAAATAAAACTAATGAAAGAAAGGGGAGCACAACAGATAATTATATTTTAATTTAAGCCACGAGGAGCTTCAAATGGAGTTTGGTGGACCGTGGATGAGACCTCAGCACAGCAATCACGTTCCCTGGAAAGGGAAATAAATTAAATTAAGACAGAAAAGGGGGAAATTGACTTTAATAAAATTAATTTGAAATTACTGTCTTAGTGAATCCTGGCAGGTTCGCCAGCTTGTGGAAAGGGAAATAAATTAAATTATCAACAGCACACTTACTTCTACCGGCTGGGAACACGATGAAGTCGTGTGGTTAAACCTTTAAGCAAATTAAATGAAAATGCAAAGCTTAGGGATTTAAACACTATACGTGGGAATCAACACTGTCACAGGTTGAATTAATTAAGGATAGAAGCAAACGGCGCACGTGGAGGGATATAGGGAACAGGTTAAAGGTTCACTGGGTAGGATATTTCGTTAAAGGATAAAAGGTAAAAATGGGATGAGATCAGGAAGGGATGGGAGGTTGGGTAAGGATAACAAGGATCTCAAAATCAGACACCTTACCTTAGTAAAAAGGACTTTGGTTCCTCCCTTATGGAGGATATGTAAGAGGTCCTGCCTCCCTGATGTCTTGAGGGTGAAGAGAGATGTCGTTCCTTCCCTCAAGGAGGTTGAGTTAAGAAGAAAGATCCCCAGCCGCTCCTAGGCAGACTCAGCTCCCTTTTGCCCCCAAGTGGCGGGGGGGGGGGGATGGGCCTGACTGTTGTCCCATTGGTCAGGCCTTGTCACATGTCCCGATACCCTCATCAATAGGCCTCCTCTTTCTCCTGGGACCTTGACATCGCCACGTGGTAAGTAAGATGGCTGAAAAATGAGACCTCAAAGGGGAGTAGACTGGTATAGGATGGTTGGGGGGGGGGGGGTCAGACTCTGGGTAGGGTCCCAAAACTCGTGGCCGGCTGACGAAGTCCTTGCTGGTGGGGTCTTTGTTTGGTAGAAGGGTGGCACAATCACCGCCATTACTAACAGCCCCCCATTTTAGCAGAGATTTTGTCCTAAAACAGGACAAGAACTCTGCAAGCAAGGTCTGAAGCCACTAGCCTTAATGACTCCTCCCTCAGTGAGTCTCACCACGATAATGGATAAATATCTAAGCTGCAACTAGGGTCATAATTTTACGTTATTTTGACAGTAAATTAACTTTGAGTGCCTCGTAGAAATAAGCATGCTGACTGTGAGTCAACAACCAAAAAATTTAAAACTGCAAAATTGAAAATTAAAATGCAAAAATGGTTAAAGTTAAGTGACCTAGTGCAGTGGTAGGCATAAAATTAAAGACAATTGACATATATGCAAAAGATAAAGTAAATCAATAAAAATGAATCAAATGTAAATAATGATGCCAAGATGGCTCCTCAAGTTTATCTACCTGGGGAAACACCAAGGCCAATTAATATTTTTTCATACAAACTAGATTTACCTACTGACTATGGCTACACTATGGACATGGCACTGTGCATTGGGTATTAATGCTGGGAGAACACATCTTTCTCATTCGAGTTCTTTAGGCGCTTGACCTTCTAGTTATAGTTCTGGAGGTCTATGCCCCACCTCATGAGCCCTTTATTCCCATTACGTAGCTCAGTCAAGTAGGTTAGATGGTTATGGTCCATTAGGAATGTCTGTGGGAACACATGGTCAGCACGATAGGAACCAAGATGCTCAAGAGATGAGCCCATGCCTGAGAGCTCTTTCTCTTGAGTTTGGAGTTTTTCCCATGTCTGGAAGAAATTCCTGCTGCCATTTAAGTAAACTCCACAGTTGGGAATTCCTGCCTGCACCTGGTGAAGCCAAAAATGAATCACGAGTATGGTCAGAGGTCATGACTCCTCTGCCATGAAGTGGAAACCCTCGTCCCTCTGAAATGTGGCTAGAAAGCCAAACCAATAAAAGAATTGTGTCATCTCTGTAACACTTATGGAAGGGATAAGTTGGAGCGAGGCCCTCGGCACTGTTTTCTTAGAGTTACCGGTGGCATGGCAAGGGTGGCAGGAGGCAACGTAAGCCTTGATAACCCTGTGCGAGTGGATAAGCTGGGTAGTACACGTTACCCCAAAGTGTCCTCCCAGTCCCTCATGGACCATGCGTAGCACCGACAAGCAGAGATTGCGGGGAACAACTACTTGCCGGCACGAGACCTTAACAGGATCGTGAGAACCTCGGGTGATCTTAAGGGGCACCTCATCCTTTAGCAGGAACTCAGCCTTAGAGGGGTTATTTATTTCCACCTTGTTCGAGTAGGCAGGTGCCCTGTTGTTTACCAATGTCTCACCCAGCAGTGGGAACCTGATGAGCTCTGTCTGCCTCCTTGGGGTCTTGGCGCTGATGGGTGGTTTGCCTCTTGCCTTCTCTGAGCCCTCTGGCCTGGAGATTGAGGTAGCCCTATTTCCAGTGGTGTTAAGTGGCACAGTTTCATCCGGATTGGATTTGCAGGTACTCGGCTCAGACTCATGGTGGGAAAAGGGAGACTCCTGGCCCTCCCCTGAGGCCTCTGGCATGACGCTTTGAGTAGCCCTATCCCCTGTGGTGGAAAGTGGCACACCTTCACCAGAATTAACTCCTGGCGTACGAAGCTCAGACTCACCGCTGGAGGAGGAAGACTCTTGGGCCTCCTCACCTAGCCAAGCTACCTCACCAAGGTCAATGTCACCGAGCCATTCATCTTCCCCTGCAGGAAGCATCCTCACTGCTTTGGGCTCCGGCTTGGCAGCCTTCATGCACCTGATGGGCACTCGCTCTACACCCTTCACGGGCTTTTGACCCAAGCTTGAGTTGTAGCTCTCATGTGCGAGATCGCTCCCTGCCCCCAGTCCGCACTTCTTTCTGAACTGGGACGTGGTCACCTTCAGTTCCACTGTAGGGAGTTCCTTGGTGAACCCTTCAATGAAGTGGGTCCTCCTACGATTCTCCTGCTGGACTTTAGCAACATTGGGTTGAGGTGGCAAGGGATTGAGTTGTGCCAATCGGGCGTCCATCTCCTGCATTCTTAATTCATGTGCTCTCTCTCTTTCATACCGCATCCTTTCTTGCTCTGTTCTTCTCTGGGCTTTGTCTTCATTCATGAGCTCCCGCACATACCTTCGCAATGCTTCTCCCTCATAGCCTTGTCGTTCTGCCAAATCCACAAATGCACTGATCTCAGCAGCAGTCATTTTGCTAATTTCTTGTGGAGACAGCGACA
The DNA here is from genome assembly GCF_036898095.1 of Palaemon carinicauda. NCBI lineage: Eukaryota > Metazoa > Arthropoda > Malacostraca > Decapoda > Palaemonidae > Palaemon > Palaemon carinicauda. The sequence goes on from NC_090742.1 coordinate 110,195,939, forward strand.
GGAACAAACTCAACAGCACAAGGTACAATGTTGACCGTGCTAGAAATTACATGGAGGGGAAAGACGCTCTAGCCTTACGCAAGAGTCTCATGGAAGGAACGATGAAGATGGAGCTGGGGAAAATGCACAAAGGCTGTAAAAAAGGCCTCTCGAGAAAGAACCATCACCAAATAGTAAGCCTTGCAAGTAATTGAACAAGAGCCTAACTTGAAAGCCAGGGTCACGACAATGGGTTAGCCTAAGGTGTCCGGTTGTAATGCATCCAAACAAGTAACGATATATATGACAATTGTGCTACACAATAAAAAATGGAATCACAACTATAGGTGACCCTCTATGCTAGACAAAATAAACTGGAATCACAACTATACAGTAGGTGACCCTCTAGGCTATTCAGGAAAAATGAGATCACAACTATGGGTGACACTATGCTGGACGAAATAAAATGGAATCACAACTATGGGTGAACCTTTATGCTGGTCATAAAAAGAAATGGAATCACAACAATGGGCGAATCTCTATGTTAGTCTTAAAAAAAATGGAATCACAACAATGGGTGAATCTCTATGCTAGTCTTAAAAAAATGGAATCACAACAATAGGTGAATCTCTATGCTAGTCTTAAAAAAAATGGAATCACAACAATGGGTGAATCTCAATACTAGTCTTAAAGAAAATGGAATCACAACAATGGGTGTGTCTCTATGCTAGTCTTAAAAAAATGGAATCACAACAATGGGTGAATCTCTATGCTAGTCTTAAAAAATGGAATCACAACAATGGGTGAATCTCTATGCTAGTCTTTAAAAAAATGGAATCACAACAATGGGTGAATCTCTATGCTAGTCATAAAAAAATGGAATCACAACAATGGGTGAATCTCTATGCTAGTCATAAAAAGAAACGGAATCACAACAATGGGCGAATCTCTATACTAGTCATATAAAAATGGAATCACAACAATGAATGGCCCTCTATGCTAGTCATAAATAAATGGAATCACAACAATGAATGACCCTCTATGCTAGTCATAAATAAATGGAATCACAACAATGAATGACCCTCTATGCTAGTCATAAATAAATGGAATCACAACAATGGATGACCCTCTATGCTAGTCATAAATAAATGGAATCACAACAATGGATGACCCTCTATGCTAGTCATATAAAAATGGAATCACAACAATGAATGACCCTCTATGCTAGTCATAAATAAATGGAATCACAACAATGGATGACCCTCTATGCTAGTCATATAAAAATGGAATCACAACAATGAATGACCCTCTATGCTAGTCATAAATAAATGGAATCACAACAATGGATGACCCTCTATGCTAGTCATAAATAAATGGAATCACAACAATGAATGACCCTCTATGCTAGTCATAAATAAATGGAATCACAACAATGGATGACCCTCTATGCTAGTCATAAATAAATGGAATCACAACAATGGATAACCCTCTATGCTAGTCATAAATAAATGGAATCACAACAATGAATGACCCTCTATGCTAGTCATAAATAAAGGGAATCACAACAATGGATGACCCTCTATGCTAGTCATAAATAAATGGAATCACAACAATGGATGACCCTCTATGCTAGTCATAAATAAATGGAATCACAACAACGAATGACCCTCTATGCTAGTCATAAATAAATGGAATCACAACAATGGATGACCCTCTATGCTAGTCATAAATAAATGGAATCACAACAATGGATGACCCTCTATGCTAGTCATAAATAAATGGAATCACAACAATGAATGACCCTCTATGCTAGTCATAAATAAAGGGAATCACAACAATGAATGACCCTCTACGCTAGTCATAAATAAATGGAATCACAACAATGGATGACCTTCTATGCTAGTCATAAATAAATGGAATCACAACAATGGATGACCCTCTATGCTAGTCATATAAAAATGGAATCACAACAATGAATGACCCGCTATAATAGTCATAAACAAATGGAATCACAACAATGAATGACCCTCTATGCTAGTCATAAATAAATGGAATCGCTACAATGGATGACCCTCTATGCTAGTCATAAATAAATGGAATCACAACAATGAATGACCCTCTATGCTAGTCATAAATAAAGAGAATCACAACAATGAATGACCCTCTATGGTAGTCATAAATAAATGAAATCACAACAATGAAAGACCCTCTATGCTAGTCATAAATAAATGGAATCACAACAATGGATGACCTTTTATGCTAGTCATAAATAAATGGAATCACAACAATGGATGACCCTCTATGCTAGTCATAAATAAATGGAATCACAACAATGGATGACCCTCTATGCTAGTCATAAATAAATGGAATCACAACAATGAATGACCCTCTATGCTAGTCATAAATAAAGGGAATCACAACAATGGATGACCCTCTATGCTAGTCATAAATAAATGGAATCACAACAATGGATGACCTTCTATGCTAGTCATAAATAAATGGAATCACAACAATGGATGACCCTCTATGCTAGTCATATAAAAATGGAATCACAACAATGAATGACCCGCTATGATAGTCATAAACAAATGGAATCACAACAATGAATGACCCTCTATGCTAGTCATAAATAAATGGAATCACTACAATGGATGACCCTCTATGCTAGTCATAAATAAAGAGAATCACAACAATGAATGACCCTCTATGCTAGTCATAAATAAAGAGAATCACAACAATGAATGACCCTCTATGGTAGTCATAAATAAATGAAATCACAACAATGAAAGACCCTCTATGCTAGTCATAAATAAATGGAATCACAACAATGGATGACCTTCTATGCTAGTCATAAATAAATGGAATCACAACAATGGATGACCCTCTATGCTAGTCATATAAAAATGGAATCACAACAATGAATGACCCTCTATGCTAGTCATAAATAAATGGAATCACAACAATGAATGACCCTTTATGCTAGTCATAAATGAATGGAATCACAACAATGAATGACCCTCTATGCTAGTCATATAAAAATGGAATCACAACAATGAATGACCCTCTATGCTAGTCATAAATAAATGGAATCACAACAATGGATGACCCTCTATGCTAGTCATATGAAAATAGAATCACAACAATGGATGACCCTCTATGCTAGTCATATAAAAATGGAATCACAACAATGAATGACCCTTTATGCTAGTCATAAATGAATGGAATCACAACAATGAATGACCCTCTATGCTAGTCATATAAAAATGGAATCACAACAATGAATGACCCTCTATGCTAGTCATATGAAAATGGAATCACAACAATGAATGACCCTCTATGTTAGTCATAAATAAATGGAATCACAACAATGGATGACCCTCTATGCTAGTCATAAATAAATGGAATCACAACAATGAATGACCCTCTATGCTAGTCATAAATAAATGGAATCACAACAATGAATGACCCTCTATGCTAATCATATAAAAATGGAATCACAACAATGAATGACCCTCTATGCTAGTCATAAATAAATGGAATCACAACAATGAATGACCCTCTGTGCTAGTCATAAATGAATGGAATCACAACAATGAATGACCCTCTAAGCTAGTCATAAATAAATGGAATCACAACAATGGATGACCCTCTATGCTAGTCATAAATAAATGGAATCACAACAATGGATGACCCTCTATGATAGTCATGAATGAATGGAATCACAACAATGGATGACCCTCTATGCTAGTCATAAATAAAGAGAATCACAACAATGAATGACCCTCTGTGCTAGTCATAAATGAATGGAATCACAACAATGAATGACCCTCTATGCTAGTCATAAATAAATGGAATCACAACAATGAATGACCCTCTATGCTAGTCATAAATAAATGGAATCACAACAATGAATGACCCTCTATGATAGTCATGAATAAATGGAATCACAACAATGAATGACCCTCTATGCTAGTCATAAATAAATGGAATCACAACAATGAATGACCCTCTGTGCTAGTCATAAATGAATGGAATCACAACAATGAATGACCCTCTAAGCTAGTCATAAATAAATGAAATCACAACAATGGATGACCCTCTATGCTAGTCATAAATAAATGGAATCACAACAATGGATGACCCTCTATGCTAGTCATAAATAAATGGAATCACAACAATAGATGACCCTCTATGATAGTCATGAATAAATGGAATCACAACAATGGATGACCCTCTATGCTTGTCATAAGGGAAAAAAATGGAATCTCCACGATGTGTAACTCTCCTATGCCAGTTATATGGAAAAAATGGAATCTCCACGTGTGACCCTCCTATGCTAGTCATAAGAAAAAAAAATGGAATCTCCACGATGTGCGACCCTCCTATGCTAGTCATGAGGAAAAAAAAATGAAATCTCTACGATGTGTGACCCTTCTATGCTAGTCATGAGGAAAAAAATGGAATCTCCACGATGTATGACCCTCCTGTGCTAGTCATGAGGAAAAAAATGGAATCTCCACGATATGTGACTCTATGCTAGTCATAAGGAAAAAAATGGAATCTCCACGATGTGTGACCCTCCTGTGCTAGTCATGAGGAAAAACATGGAATCTCCACGATATGTGACTCTATGCTAGTCATAAGGAAAAAAATGGAATCTCCACGATATGTGACTCTATGCTAGTCATAAGGAAAAAAATGGAATCTCCACAATGTGTGACCCTCCTGTGCTAGTCATGAGGAAAAAAATGGAATCTCCACGATATGTGACTCTATGCTAGTCATAAGGAAAAAATTGGAATCTCCACAATGTGTGACCCTCCTGTGCTAGTCATGAGGAAAAAAAATGGAATCTCCACGATGTGTGACCCTCCTGTGCTAGTCATGAGGAAAAAAAGGGAATCTCCACAATGTGTGACCCTCCTGTGCTAGTCATGAGGATAAAAATGGAATCTCCACGATGTGTGACCCTCCTGTGCTAGTCATGAGGAAAAAAAATGGAATCTCCACGATATGTGACTATGCTAGTCATGAGGAAAAAAATGGAATCTCCACGATATGTGACTCTATGCTAGTCATAAGGAAAAAAATGGAATCTCCACGATGTGTGACCCTCCTGTGCTAGTCATGAGGAAAAAAATGGAATCTCCACGATATGTGACTCTATGCTAGTCATAAGGAAAAAAATGGAATCTCCACGATGTGTGACCCTCCTGTGCTAGTCATGAGGAAAAAAATGGAATCTCCACGATGTGTGACCCTCCTGTGCTAGTCATGAGGAAAAAAATGGAATCTCCACGATATGTGACTCTATGCTAGTCATAAGGGAAAAAATGGAATCTCCACGATGTGTGACCCTCCTGTGCTAGTCATGAGGAAAAAAATGGAATCTCCACGATATGTGACTCTATGCTAGTCATAAGGAAAAAATGGAATCTCCACAATGTGTGACCCTCCTGTGCTAGTCATGAGGAAAAAAATGGAATCTCCACGATATGTGACTCTGTGCTAGTCATAAGGAAAAAAATGGAATCTCCACGATGTGTGACCCTCCTATTCTAGTCATGAGGAAAAAAAATGGAATCTCCACGATATGTGACTCTATGCTAGTCATAAGGAAAAAAATGGAATCTCCACGATGTTTGACCATCCTATGCTAGTCATGAGGAAAAAAATGGAATCTTAACGATATGTGACTCTATGCTAGTCATAAGGAAAAAAATGGAATCTCCACGATGTGTGACCATCCTATGCTAGTCATGAGGAAAAAAAATGGAATCTCCACGATATGTGACTATGCTAGTCATGAGGAAAAAAATGGAATCTCCACGATATGTGACTCTATGCTAGTCATAAGGAAAAAATGGAATCTCCACAATGTGTGACCCTCCTGTGCTAGTCATGAGGAAAAAAATGGAATCTCCACGATATGTGACTCTATGCTAGTCATAAGGAAAAAAATGGAATCTCCACGATGTGTGACCCTCCTGTGCTAGTCATGAGGAAAAAAATGGAATCTCCACGATATGTGACTCTATGCTAGTCATAAGGAAAAAATGGAATCTCCACAATGTGTGACCCTCCTGTGCTAGTCATGAGGAAAAAAAATGGAATCTCCACGATATGTGACTCTATGCTAGTCATAAGGAAAAAAATGGAATCTCCACGATGTGTGACCCTCCTGTGCTAGTCATGAGGAAAAAAATGGAATCTCCACGATGTGTGACTCTCTCTTCTAGTCATAAGAAGAAATGGATTTGTTAAAGTGTGTGGGTGCGTTCTTGCAACACCACCACTTGCAACTCTGTGACTTTAAAGCAAAGTTTGTATTTATACTTAAAGTATAATAAATTAAATGAAACAAACAATGCTTCGTTAAGAAAATCAATCCCTTTACATACTTTCCCTTTAGTAAAAAAAAATGAATTTAAGAAATTACACTCCCAAATATTTTATCTAAATGATCCTATACTCTGACTGAAAAAATTAAATTGAATGTGATATCATAAATCCTTTATGTTTACACAATCGTACGAAAATTATCGCTTTCAAAAATGTACATAAAAATAATATCCCACGAAAAGTAACAAAATGAAATTACATACCCTTGCTGTCAAAAAGGAAAAATTGAAATAATGAATGCCACGTGTGCTTACCGTTACTCTACACAATTATGCCTCACTGGAAATTAACAGTGTTTTAGTCGACCACGTTTTTTCCTAAAATGTCGTAAATTTCAATTCACTTAGTTTTAACACAAAATTAACAATTCACTCACTGCACAATATATATAAATGAAAAAAAATTATCCCTTTCAAAAATGTACATAAAATAATATCCCACGAAAAGTAATAAAATGAAATTGAATACCCTTACTGTCAAAAGAAAAAAATGAAATAAAGAACGCCATGTGTTCTTACCGTTACTCAACAGAATTATGCCTCACGGCCGTAAAACGTTCACGTGAATCGTAAGCCAAAAGTTTCGGTATGAGACTAGCCTGTATCCTAGCAATAAAGATAAAATGTTTCACCCACAAAAAATGACTGATATGTGCGTGAGTCACTTACCAATGTACAATAATTTGGCTGAAATCTCGGGTCTGCGCTTTTGTAAAGTAGAATTTTGTAAACAAATAACAAAGATAATAATAACAGACAATAATAAACCTTGGCTTCGTTCGGAAACAGTGGTGGGCTGAGTTATATCAGGTTGGCCATGTTTTGAAATGAACACATGCTCAGCCTGCCACGTTTTTGTCCTAAAATTTCGTAAGCTACACTTCACTTATTTCCTTTTTTTAAACACAAGATAACACAATAACACATTCACGTAATGCACAATATATTTAATGAATGAGAAATTTTAACCATCGTGATAATAAACACTCAGAAAAAAAACATAAATTCTTCTCACGGGGTTGGCTATCCTGCTAAACAATAGGACTAAATTCTACTAAGAGGGGTTTTAAAATAAAAGGGTTTGCGGTGCGAACACACGCACTAATAGACACAAAACTTTAACAATGAAAATGGAATGCTTTTGCTGTTTTCTTCCACGGTTCCAACTCCAGTGATAATATAATTTACTAGAAATGAAATTGAGGTTCGTCAAGTCGCTAAAGACAGAAAAGGAGGGAATTTGACTTTAATAGAATTAATTTGAAATTACTGTCTTAGCGAATCCTGGCATCTGGTTGCCAGTATGTTATGGGCCCGTGGTTCGAGTCCGGCCTTGCTTAAGGGACTCAAGGGCCATAACAAAAAAATAGCAATGGACAAGGTCGCCAGTCGGCAATAAGACAAAGGATACAAACAATATATATATATATATATATATATATATATATATATATATATATATATATATATATATATATATATATATATATATTTACAATAATATTTAAGTAAAAATAAATGAAAAGGGAGCACAGCAGATAACTATTTTAATTTAAGCCACGAGGAGCTTCGAGTGGAGTTTGGTAGGCTGTGGATGAAACTCCAGCACAGCAATCACGTTCCCTGGAAAGGGAAATAAATTGAATTATTAACAGCACACTTACTTCTACCAGCTGGGAACACGATGAAGTCGTGTGGTTAAAACCTTTAAGCAAATTAAATTAAATGCAAAGCTTAGGGATTTAAACATTACACATGGGAATCAACACTGTCATAGGGTGAATTAATTAAGGATAGAAGCAAACGGCACACGTGGAGGGATATAGGGAATAGGTTAAAATTTTCAGTGGGTAGGATATTTCTTTAAAGGATAAAAGGGAAAAAATGCGATGTGATAAGGAAGGGATGGGAGGTTGGGTAAGTGTTATGTTAAAGTAGGTTATTCAATTGTTTATAAATAACTTCGGTCTTCGGCAGGAGTAAATGTTAACTACAGCTGTAAGTTACTAGAGGCGGAAAGAAAGTACTCCACCATTGAGAAAGAGGCTCTGGCATTGGTGCGGACATTGGTACATTTTAAACCATATGTTACTAACTTTTCATTTCCTATAGAAATTTGGACCGACCATAATCCGTTGGTATTCATTGAACGTATGAAGGGATCAAACCAGAGGATTCTGCGTTGGGCCCTTCAGCTACAAGAGTTCAATTTAATTATAAAACACATTAAAGGTGTGGATAATTGCATCCCGGATGCTCTCTCACGTGTCTAAATTTTGATCTCTCCCTCTGTTTTTTTTTGGGACCCCCTCGGTACTTCTGGTTGCATGTGTTGAGGTTACATCCATGTTTCGAGGTATGTATATATTGAGCTCAGGTATAAGGTTTGTACTCTTGTAAATTGTTCCAGGACCTAGGTTGGTGTGGATAATTCTATATCATATTTTTTTTTTTCTCTGTGTGCCTACTAAAATTTATTGTTGACAGGTATAGGATTGAATGTCTGTCCAAATGTTTGATGATGTATTTAAAACTTGCTATGTTCTTGTCCTTTTGCTTAGCTTTAAGATGTTTTTACCTTGTGATTGGTTTATTACTGTAGATACTACGTTTAAGACTTTGTTTTTTTTTGGTTTAAGATATTTTATTTTATCAGTGGTTTGTAGTAGCTTTAGTGTTTTCCTTGAATTTTCTTTATTTTTGTGGCCCTGCATTTTCTGATGTTTTGTCCAGCTTTCTGGCTTATCATTAAAAGAAAAATTTTGCATTTAGTGAATGAAAATTATTTTTCTTGGGGGAGGAAGGTGTTATGTTAAAGTAGGTTATTTAATTGTTTATAAATAAATTCGGTCTTCGGCAGGAGTAAATGTTAACTGCCCTTTTCATAAGAGTTCGGTGATAACCTTCGCTCCTCCTCCGTCGTTAATTAGTGAATTGCCATTAACTCTTTTGTTTATTTTTTTTTTCCGAGTGTTTGGTGTTTAGTGAGAGCCGTGGACGAGACTACTGCTGCCTGGAATGTTCAGTTCGGATCGTGCCTTGATCACAGACGTGTATCCTAATTCAGCAGCCCTTGGTAGACGCCTTTTGTTCCCTCATAAGGAATAGTTGCCTTTGGAGGATTATTTCGCTGGTGTCTTTGAGCCACCCGCGGTAAATTGTACACTTCTTTGGATCACGGACCACGTATGCAGGGGTTTCGTCACCTGCGATAGCCACCTCGCTTGTTACGTCCTGCAAGTGTAGGTGTCACTTGCGACCTTCGCTTGGCGTTATTTTCCCCGCCTGAGGATTCTGCGGGAAGACGGTGCCGTCGTTCAATCCCGGCACTGTTGGAGGTACTATTGCCGTGATCCAAGAGCGTCATCACATCTGTTACGCTGCTCGTCTGTGGACCAAGGGTCCGTGAGGAGGAACGTAGGGAGTCATTACCCAGGTAAAGTTACGATCTTTTCATTATCGTTATGGATATGCCCAGTCCGTTTTCCTGGTGTTAATGATACTCCCTCTGATGCGGATGAACGTTCGTCCCCTCTCTGTCGTCTAATCCATGTATGGACAAGTACTGTTGAGTTATTTCACAGATAGTTAATACAGTGTTGGGTTATTTACATGTATCTATAAATTATGACTCAGCATAATTCTTTTGTGAAGGTATCTAAGTATTTATGCATTTAGTATGTGGCATGTGTATTTGTATGCTGCCTTGTGTTATGTTTTATTATTTGGTATTTGGTTTAGCTTTAAACGTTTGTGTGTAGGTAGGTAATTTTAAGGTTTTCTGCCTTTTCATTTCTCCTGTCTTCCTTATTCCTATCTGTTTAGTAATAGGGTAGTGGTTTGTTGATATTTGTGGG
>NC_090742.1:110211175-110213675 GCF_036898095.1 Palaemon carinicauda
AGTTTTAGTTAAATATACATTCCAAGTTGTTTCAAACTATAATCCAAAACTGCTCATATTGACCAGGGTATTTAATTGTTGAATTGCCGGCTCATATGGTTAAAAGTAATCAAAATGAGTGAATTTCCTGCTCACATAAATAAAAGAAATAAAAGAAAAAGGTTAATTCAAACAAAACTGAATCAACTTCTCAGGTAGTTAAATCTAAATTGAACATATGTGCTTGAAACAACTCTGGCTTCATGGTTATATGAAAATAAAATGTATGAGAAATATATATAAATGTTTAACAGATATACATAAATAAAGACTAATTATTAAATAAAGATTCAAAACCATCTTTCAGTGAATAAAAATCTGTGTCAACACCCATTTCTACTTAAAACCGCCTAAAAGTGGTGTTTGCAAACAAATACCAGAATTACACAGTTTGCCTGAATTCTATTAGGCAAAGTGAGTAATAAGAAGAACTGAATTTCAGTCATTTCGCGTAATGCCTGGAAATTTTAGTCATTTCACGAAATCCCTAAGTGAATCAGTCATTTCGCGAAATGCCTAAAATCTTTAGGCATTTCGAGAAATGCCTGGTTACACTGTTTGTCTGTAACACACACACACACACACACACACATATATATATATATATATATATATATATATATATATATATATATATATATATATATATATATATTCATATATATATATATATATATATATATACATATATATATATATATATATATATATATATATATATATATATATACATATATATATATATATATATATATATATATATATATATATATATATATATTCATATATATATATATTCATATATATATATATTCATATATATATATATATATTCATATATATATATATATTCATATATATATATATATATATATATATATATATATATATATATATATATATATATATATATATACATATATATACAAAGATAAAAGGGGAAGGAGAAAGTGATGTTTGGATTATGTCTGGTAGAGTGTCTGGGATTGAAAGGGGAAGAGCAAGAGAAGGTGTGGCTTTATAGCTGAGTGAATGAATGACAGGTAAAGTAGTGGAATGGAAGGATATATCATCTAGATTAATGTGGGTAAGAGTTAGGTTGAGTAGGGAATGTTGGGCTTTTGTTAGTGTGTATGGGCCAGGTTGCGAGAAAAGTGAAGAACAGCGAAATGAGTTCTGGAATGAATTAACTAGGTGTGTAGAAGGACTGGGTAGAAAGAATCATGTCGATGTCATGGGTGACTTAAATGCTAGAGTGGGCGCTGGAGAGGTAGAAGGTGTCATTGGGAAGTATGGTGTACCAGGTGAAAATGAGAGTGGTGAGAGACTGGTAGATATGTTTGTTGAGCATGAGATGGTGATAAGTTCTAGCTTTTTCAAAAAGAAATATAAAAACAAGTATACATGGGTAAGATTAGCAAATGAAAGTGGTAGAAAGGGGGTTAATGGATATGTGTTGATAACTAAAAGAATGTTTTGAAGATTGAAAGACGTGCACGTGTTTAGGGGTATGGCTAACGGCATGTCTGATAATTTTTTGGTGGAAGGAAAATTAGTTGTAGCAAAAGAGTTTGGGAATAGAGTAGGTGGATGTAAAAGAGAGCTGGTGAGGGTTGAAGAGCTAATAAAACCGAGGGTAAAAAGTAAATATCAGGAAAGCTTGAAAATGGCATATGACGAAGTGAAAGTAAGAGAAACTGGTAATTTACAGGAGTGGAAGTTAGTAAAAGAAAATTTTGTTGGGATTGAAAGTGATGTGTGTGGCAAGAAGTTTGTTGGAGGCAGCATGAGGAAGGGCAGTGAATGGTGGAATGAAGGATTGATGGTAAAAGTGGAAGAGAAAAAGAGGGCTTTTGAAGAATGCCTGCAGAGTAATAGTGTAGAGAAGTATGAAGGATATAAAGAGAAAAATGTGGAAGTAAAGTGCAAGGTAAGTGAGGCAAAGCGGGTAGCTGACCTGAGGTGAGGTCAGGGATTGGGTCATTCATATGAAGAGAATAACAAGTAGTTTTGGAAAGAAGTGAAGAGAGTAAGGAAGGCTGGTTCAAGAATTGAAGAGACAGTGAAAGTTGGAAATGGAAGGTTCTTGGAAGGAGAGGAGGCAAGGAAAAGGTGGGCAGAGTATTTTGAAAATTTACTGAATGTTGAGGATAACAGGGAGGCAGATATAATTGCTGTTGCAGGTGTTGAGGTGCCGGTGATGGGAGATGAGAATGAGAGAGAGATTACAAGAGAGGAAGTGAGGAGAGCACTAGATGAAACAAGAGTAGGAAAAGCATCTGGTATGGATGGTGTGAGAGCTGAGATGTTGAAGGAAGGGGGTGTGACTGTACTTGAATGGTTCGTGAGATTGTTTAATATGTGTTTTGTGTTGTCAATGGTACCAGTAGATTTGGTTTGTGCGTGTATTGTACCACTATACAAGGGTAAGGGAGATATGCATGAGTTTTGTAATTCAAGG
>NC_090742.1:110218675-110236175 GCF_036898095.1 Palaemon carinicauda
ACCTAAAATTTTAAGATTCCTACAAATTCAAAGAAACATTATCAATACTGAGATCCGGATGTTGAGGAGCCACCGTCCTTGACCTACTTACAATCATACTTTGAGTTTTGTTAGGATTCAACTTCATACCCCATAATTTGCATCATGCACTAATTCTAGCTAAATCTCTATTAAGGGATTCACCAACCCGAGATCTACATTCAGGGGATGGAATTGATGCAAAGAGAGTAGCATCATCTGCACATGCAACAAGCTTGTTTTCTAGGCCAAACCACATGTCATGTGTATATAGTAAGATAAGCAATGGACCAAGAACACTAGATTGTGGAACACCGGATATCACATTCCTATACTCACTATGGTGCCCATCAATAACAACTCTTTGAGATCTATTACTTAAAAAATCAATAATAATGCTAAGAAACGACCCACCCACTCCCAACTGTTTCAGTTTGAAAACAAGGGCCTCATGATTAACAAGTTCAAAGGCAGCACTAAAATCAAGGCCAGTCATACGAACTTCCTGACCACAATCAAGGGATTTCTGTACAGCATTGGAGATTGTAAGAAGGGCATCACATGCTCGAAGGCCTTTACGAAAACCAAATTGAAAACTAGGGAGTAGATAATTACCTTCAGCAAACCTACTAAGACGTTTTGCCAGAAGACGTTCAAAAACTTTGGATAATATGGGAGTTATTGAAATTGGGCGGTAATCAGTGAGACTTGAGCTACCACAAACACATTTACATAGAGGAGTAACATTACCAATTCTCCAACAAGTGCTAAAAGCTCCTCTTCTTTCTAACTTGTGCAAAATAACAGATAACTTTGGAGCTAAGAAATCTGTAGATTTTATGAAAAACAAAGGAAAAATACCATATGGGTCTACACCTCCATAGGCATCAAGGTCCATCAACAGAGCTTTAATCTCACGAGATCGAAAAGCTGAATTAATTAGTTTAGCCTCATGAAAACAGGAATGAGGAAGTTCAAGTTTTTCATTACTCTGTTTACTGTCAAAAACATCAGCCAAAGGGGTTGCCTTTTCGTTTGGACAGTGAGTGACTGAGCCATCTGGTTTAAGTAAAAGAGGAACTGTTGCATCTTCATCAAAGAGTGCAGATTTAATGGTAGACCACCATTTATGTTCCTGAGTTTTACCAGAAAGGGTTTCTTTTATGGTTAAATTGTACTCCTATTCAGTTGAGGCATAAACTCTAAGCAAAAGCTCGACGCTGAGTATAGTTCTTCCAAGTCAAATCTGATCTGTTACCCTTCCAAAGCTGATTGGCCTCCTGCTTCTCCAAATAAGCACGTCTACAATCATCATTAAACCACGGGTTTTCCTTCACTCGGTACCTTAGCGCACGAGAAAGGATACACCAATCAATTATGTTGACTAAATTCTCATTCAAAGGGACAACAGGATCTACACTTCTATATAATTGTGACCAATTCAAGCAAAAAAAAAAATCAAGCCAAATTCCATTCCACTCTGCTTGGGATTTCATATAAATTTTACAAGAGTATGTTATATCAGGGACAGGCTGCTCAGTCTTCACTACTAATGAATTTAAGGCATGATCAGATGTCCCGACTGGAGAACCAACCTTACTAGTTATAACGACAGGGGAGTCAGTGTATACGAGGTCCAAGCAATTACCAGACCTGTGAGTAGCTTCATTTATGATTTGCTCACAGCCTGATTCAGAGGCAAAGTCTAAAGCTCTTAAGCCATGGCAATCAGTAGGAGAGATAGAACTTAACCACTCCCTATGGTGAGCATTAAAATCACTAACAAAAACAAAAGAAACTTTTCTATCATCTTCTTGTATCCTAGCCATAATGGTAAGAAGACAATCGAAGATAGAATCATCCACGTTTGGAGTCCGGTAGATTGAACACAAATAAAATTTGTTATGCCTGCCACAAACTTTTATTTCCTGAATCTCGTGACATCCACATTGATAGCAGGACTTATGAGAAGCAAGGTACTCGGTCCTAATATACACCGCAATTCCCCTGGCCCTAGGGATGGCATCACGTTCCAACATTATTTACTTCTTAAAACCAGTTATAAGGAGCTCAGATGAGTGCCTCATATTAGAAACCAAAGTTTCTGAGCACAAAAGAATATCATGCTGTCTGGACGCAACTGTAAGGTCTTGGATATTTGCATGAAGACCACGAATATTGCAATACAAAAGACGACATTGACGAAATTTAGGACGTACTGGTCCCGGATTTCGCTCAATATCTCCAGACAGCACAAGAATTAATAGAAATAAAAAAAAAAATCATACTTAAAAACTAGATTTAACAAGAATTATAACAAAAACAATATGTACAGAATTATAAATAAAGTGATTGATGCTACCCATAGACTATAGTAAAAAGGCGGAAAAACTGGTCAACATGGAGGTATCGATACACCATGCAAGGCTAAATACCCTAAAGGATAGCCACTTCAACTGAAGGGAGGACAGTAAGGATGGTTTTGAGAAGAAAAGAATAAGAAAAAGGAAAAGACAACCTCATGAAAAAACCATCAGGCATCCATGCCCTCCTATTAAGCCTGCCCAACACACCATTTCGAAAAAACAATAGGAAAAAAAAAATAATAAGATAGAATAGTGTGCCCGAGTGTACCCTCAAGCAAGAGAACTCTAACCCAAGACAGTGGAAGACCATGGTAGAGAGGCTATGGCACTACCCAAGACTAGAGAACAATGGTTTAATTTTGGAGTGTCCTTCTCCTAGAGAGGCTGCTTACCATAGCTAAAAAGTCTCTTCTATCCTTACCAAGAGGAAAGTACACTGAACAAATTGCAGTACAGTAATTAACCCCTTAAGTGAAGAAGTGTCAAGTATCTAGTTGTTGTCAGGTGTATGAGGAAAGAATAGGCCAGACTATTCTGTGTAAGTGTAGGCAAAGAAAAATAGGACGTGACCAGAGAGAGGGATCCAATGCATTACAGTCTGGCCAGTCAATGGATCCAATACCTCTCTAGTGGTAGTATCTCAACGGGCGGCTGGTGCCCTGGCCAACCTACTGCCTAACATATATATTTATAAATATATATTATATATTTATATATATAAATATATATATATATATATATATATATATATATATATATAAATATATATATATATATATATATATAAATATAAATATAAAAATATGAATATATAGAAATATATATATATATATATATATATATATATATATATATATATATATATATATATATATATAAATTAATATATATATATATATATGTATATATATATATATATATATATATATATATATATATATATATATATATATATATATATATATATACATACATAAATGAAGATATACATATGATTATATATATGTGTATATAAATATATATGTATGTGTATAAGTATATGTATATAGATATATATACACACATGTATGCATATATATATATATATATATATATATATATATATATATATATATATATATATATATATATATATATATATATATATGAATATATATATATATATATATATATATATATATATATATATATATATATATATATATATGTATATATATGCATATATATATACATATATATATATATATATATATATATATATATATATATATATATATATATATATATATATATATATATATATATATAAATATATAAAATTTTAAGTAATTTTTATTTTTCCTAACATACTTACCGAGAATTACTTCCTTAGGAGGGTCCTTGACCTCTCTCAATCTCAACCAAGATTTCCCGCGCTACCCCCCCATCTCGCTCCCGATAGTTTCTACCCCCGTCGCCAGGATAAGTCCTGCGGCCCGGATTAGGGCAGGTCACTGCTTTTCCCGGGTCAGGATCTCATTAAGTTCTCCGTTTAGCCCGACCCGGCAATGGAAGAATGGCACTCGGGGATGGAAGGGAGGGCCATTACCCGGAAGTAATTCTCGGTAAGTATGTTAGGAAAAATAAAAATTACTTAAAATTTTTGATTTGTTCCAACACGAATACTTACCTCGAATTACTTCCTTAGGAGACTTATACTTTAGGAGGCGGGAGAGCCATTCTGCCATGGTGCCTGGAGGGCTACGTAATGCGGGGGTACAGAGAGCGGATAGGGGGTAGCAGTGGAAACCTTACGCTTATAATTTAAGGCTTACCTCTTGACATCTTCTCTACTGAGTCTTCTCCTGAAGAAGTAGGGATGAGTCTATTCACTGTTGGGGACGTCTTCCAGCCTGCCACTACACAGCTTGGAGGGCGGCGATGACTGTCCCAATGGAGAATCCATCCAAAGACTTTCTTGAGTAGTCTTTGAGGTAGTGGGCCGTGAAGGTCGACTGGAGTGACCAAGTGCCGGCCTGCAGGATCTGCCCCACTGCCATATTTCTCTCAAAGGCCAAGGAAGTGCTCAGGCCTCTGATGTCATGGGGACGGGGAGTGCCTGGTACTGCCACCTTGTCTTCTTCATAAGACCTGGTGATGACTTGTCTCAGCCAGAAGGAAATAGTGTTCTTGGACACTTGCTTCTTATTAACGCCTGAAGAGACGAAGAGGTTCTTACTCTGTTGAGCACTTGCCTTAGCAGCGTGAAGGGGGGAAAGGCATAAACGTCCAGGTTGTCCCACCTGTGCTGGAAGGCGTCTTCTAGGGCTGCTCCTTCGTCTGGTACCGGAGAGCAATAAACCGGTAACTTGGCGTTGAGCTTTGTTGCGAATAGGTCTATCACCGGGGAGCCCCAGCGTTGAAGGATGAGTCTGGCCACTTCTGGTTGTAGGGACCATTCCGTCCCTACTATCTGACCTATCCTGCTGAGGCCGTCGGCTAGCACGTTCCTTTTCCCGGGGATGAACCTTGCTAGCAGTGTTACCTGGTGCTCATCCGCCCAGTGCAGGATGTTTACGGTGAGGTCGCACAGTTCCTTCGACTTCATGCCCCCTTGTTTCTTGATGTAGGCTACCACCGTGGCGTTGTCGCACATTAGGGCCACGGTGTTTCCCTTCAACCGACTTGCAAAGTGCAGACATGCCTTTTGTACTGCTTTTAGCTCCTGGACGTTGATGTGGAGTTGCTTTTCGGTCTCCGACCAGGTCCCGCTTGCTGTTTCCTCCCGCAGGTGGGCTCCCCACCCTAGGCTGGAGGCGTCCGTGAACAGGAGAAACTCGGGGGGACAGGACCCGAGGGGCATCCCCTTGAGGGAGTTCGACTGGCATCGCCACCAATTCAAGGCTGCTTTCGTGTCCGGGAGGACTGGGATCGATGTTTTCTGAGAGCCTGTCTGGGACCATAGAGCCTTGAGGTTCCATTGTACGGGTCTGAGCCGTATCTTCCCTTGGGGGACTAGCTTCTCTAATGAGACCAGATGGCCTATCAGCCTCTGCCAGTCTTTCGCTTTCCTGGGAAGCCCCGACAGGAACGGCTGAATGATCTTGACGAGGTTCTGTATCCTGTCTTCCGAGGGGAAGGCCTTCCCCTGCACGGTGTCCAACGTCATCCCCAGGTACCCCATTTTGTTGGATGGAGTTAGGTTCGATTTCTCCAGGTTGATAATGATTCCCAGACTCCTGCAGAAAAGGAGGAGGTCCTTTCCTTGCTCTTCCAAGAGGGCCTTTGAACTGGAAAGGAGCAACCAGTCGTCTAGGTACCTGATGAGGCGGATACCTCGTTCGTGAGCCCATACTGAGACTGTCGCGAAGACCCTCGTGAACACCTGAGGGGCCGTCGACAGTCCGAAGCAGAGGGTCCGGAACTGCAGGATCTGGGAGCCCCATTTCACCCGGAGGAACTTCCGACTCGACGGGTGGACCGGAATTTGGAAGTACGCGTCCTTGAGGTCGACCGTCATCATAAAATCTTTCTCCCTCAAGGACATCAGGACGGATTTTGGGGTGTCCATCTTGAAGTTCGTCTTCTTGACGAACTTGTTGAGGGCCGACAGGTCTATCACCGGTCTCCACCCCCCCGTTGCTTTCTCCACCAGGAACAGGGGGCTGTAGAAGCCTGGCCCTGGGAAAAGGACTTCTTCCATGGCTCCCTTTTCCAACATGGAGGCAACTTCTTTTTGCAGGGTAGCCCTTTTCAACGGGTCCCTGGGAGCTAACCATTCTGTTTGGGTGGCTGGAATAAGAGGGGGTGAATCCGCTATGAAGGGGATCCTGTAGCCTTCTTTCAGGACGGACACCGTCCAAGCATCCGCCCCATGCGTTTTCCATGCTTGCCAATAGGGTCTGAGGCATCCCCCAACCCGAGGCTTGGGCGGGAGTAGGGGGCCTCTCCCTCTACCTTTTCCTAGAGGGGCGGCCTGATCTGCCCCTTTTCGAGGCGGAGTAACCCGACCTGAAGGAGCTGGCAGAAGCTGTAGCTCCCCTGCGGGAGGGCTGTGGAGTTGATGTCCAGGAGGAGGCGGGGGCGTCCCTCCTCGAAGAGCTGGGGACAGCCTGAGGGGTCATGGCACTATCCGAGACTGACCTCCTATAAGGAGGCCTCCTGGAGGATGTTTGCTTGGGGACGTTGGTTTCTCTCCTCTTGGACACCTTCTCCATCAGCACTTCTAATTCCTTCAACGGAAACAGGGACTCGCCTCCTAGGGGTAGGGTGCGAATCACTCGCGCCTCTCTGTCCGGGATTTTTCTTGACACTTTGGAAAGCACTGTGTCCCGCTTTCGGAGGACCCAGTTGGCCGTCAAGGAGAGTGCCTGATACGCCATAAATTTGAGGGCTTTCCCCCCGGAGGTGAGAAGGTCTGACAGGAGACTTTGTTGTTCCGGGTCGTCGGGGTCTGTGGAGGCCTGTACATTAACCAACGTGGAGGCCCACCAGTATAGCCATGAGGAGACGTTAATCATGTCTCTCGACATCTCCTCCATCATGCCGGCTTCAGAGGCCGAGAAGGACACAGGGGCTGAACAGGCCCTTTCGTCCGAGCCGCCTTGTCCTAGGATATCCACGGCTGGGTCCACTCTACAGGGGCCTGGGCGCCGCCCTTCCGGCATATAAACTTTGGCCTGTAGTTTAAGACCCTGGAGGAGTTTGGAGGCACTCTGGGACTTGGGGGCCTCCGCACTGCTGGCCACCAAGTTGTCGATGTACTCCTGTCCCAGTACTAGGTCTGGGGCGAGAGGCAGGGCCAGAGAGGACTTCGGAAGGACGTCCCGGTGCGTATATCTCAAGAGGCTCGACCTCCAGGTATTCACCTTCGGCGCCGAGGGTTCCGGAATTCCATGGATCCTTCTGACGAGGCCTACCACTCTTCTGTAGGCGGAGTCCTCCAACGGGGAAGCCTCGCCTCCGTCGACTGAGGCCTCGGCTTGGCGGAGGGGAGCAGTGCTCGGGTGGTAAACTGGCCGCTCTCTACTAGGTCCCAGGGAGGCCGTCCCGCAACCGTAGGGCGCACCGTACACGGTTGGGTCTCGCCGTAGGGCGGGTGCCACCGACTCCGGGAGGCCTTTCGACTGGCCCAAGGTTCTGGAAGCGGAGGACACGGTCCCGGTGGGAAGACCCGACCCCGGAAACCGGTCCTTCCTGCTCGGCGTCCGACCCAGCTGGGCTGGTTCGGTCGGGCTGTCTTCACGGAAGCGCGCTTCCTCCCGCCGGGCGGGGTGAACCGAAGGCCTCGAGGACTTGTGCCTGAGAGTGAGGTTCTTCTTGCGTGGCCGGTCGAGCGGTTCCATGTTGTATGTAGGCAGTGACAACTTGGAGGCTCGATCACTGGACCGAGAGTCTGGAGAGCGGTGCTTCCTGGACTCTCCTGGGGGGACGTAGAACCATTCGCCGCCACCGGGAGAGACCTCCCTCTTGTACTTACGGGAGTGAGAGCGTGGGCGCTTCCTACTGTGCCGCGACCTCGACCTGGAGCGGGAACGATCACTATCGGTCCGCTCTCTCTTACGGTGCCGTTTCTCCCTGCGTTCTCCCCCGGAGGATGAGTCTGCTTCCGAAGAGTCCGAGGGTGCCACGTTCCTCACGTAACGACTGCTCGAGTGATGCGCGGGGGAGGCCCTTCGCCGTCGACCGTCCGAGACAGGGTGCTGGAGGAAATCCTCGGGAACTGCTGTAGATACCGAGGGTACCGAGTCCACTCTGTCCCTGCTAGAAGGCCAGGGACCCAGGGATACGTCCATCCTTAGCGGTGACCTCCCTGGAGTCTTCGGTAACTTCCACCCGAAGGCATCGCTACTCGGGCGACGAATTCTAGCGTGGTTCTCCTCTTGCGGGGGGGAACCTGACGCACCGGCCCACGAGGGCGGGGGGGAACCTGACGCACCGGCCCACGAGGGCGGGGGGGGGAGTCTGAGATCGCCACACTGCCCCACACCGGGTCTTCTGAGGAAGCGTGATCCCCTGCCACGTGGCCCGATTCGCCCGAAACACTCGCGGCCCTTCCGTTCTCTCCCGAGGGGCCAGCCCTTGGTTCCTCCCTCACACTGGGTTCACCGGGGAGAACACTATGGCTAACAATCACACTGGGGGCTTGTTGCCCACTCCTCTGCGAAGGAGACGGAGAGGCCGAGGCTTCGTCGGACCGATCACTGACCGACTGTAAGGAGGACACGCCACTCACTTCCTTGGGGGAACGCTTCGACGACTTCTTTTTCTTTGTACTATACCGTACCCACTGAATGCCGTCCCAACTCACGCACTCGGGACACGTGTCCGAGGAGGAACAAACTTTACCCCTGCACGTGGAACAAAGGGAATGCGGGTCCACTTCAGGTTTCGAGAGGAAAGCCCCACACGACTTTCCTGCTCTAGGACCAGGACAACGACGCACATTCTCCATCGTTCGCACACGAAGGGTCAACACTAACGAGTTACAGAAACCCTGGATAAACTCAAGGGGAACGGACTGAGAACACTTTGCGAAAACGCACTATCGCAGAAAAATCACAAGTCCGTAAACTGGGAACACGTGGGATCACAACGCGCCAAAGGATCGAGAGTTTAAGCGAGAGGAGAGATGTTTCGCATCTCACGACCAAGAACTTAATGAGATCCTGACCCGGGAAAAGCAGTGACCTGCCCTAATCCGGGCCGCAGGACTTATCCTGGCGGCGGGGGTAGAAACTATCGGGAGCGAGATAGGGGGGGTAGCGCGGGAAATCTTGGTCGAGATTGAGAGAGGTCAAGGACCCTCCTAAGGAAGTAATTCGAGGTAAGTATTCGTGTTGGAACAAATATATATACACGTATGTATGTATAGCTTTCTGAGTGGGGATAAAGGAATTCTAGCAGATAATAAAGTGGGCGTATTTTTTCCCCAGAATAGTAATTTAAACTTGTCAAGAATTGATGTCTTTAACTTCCTAAGGATTTTCTACTTTACCATTTATTCATATTAGTTAAAGAGTTATTTAAATTGCATAAATTACTAATTTACACAATGCTATAAAACCAGATGTGGATAACTCCCTTTTGAATAATCAAGAAGCTTGAGAGAGAGAGAGAGAGAGAGAGAGAGAGAGAGAGAGAGAGAGAGAGAGAGAGAGAGAGAGAGAGAGAGAGAGAGAGAGAGAGAGAGCAACTGGTAAATGAAATAAGCTCTTAATAATAGCATTTTTCTTACTGATCAATACGATGCCATTAACACCACACATTTTGTTTTTTTCCAGGCAACATGATTCTTCGGAAACAACATATCATATTGGTAGCTGTAGTCACCTTTATCGTCCTTTCCTACTTCCCAAGCACTAATCCTAATATTGGTAAGTTATGTAACGAACTAATACTTGACACATTTTGACCAATATGTAAACACAACACTGGCGCCACAGAGGGGTCATAGTGACGTTAAACATCGAAAATCTTGAACACTGTAATTGGTTCTAATTATGAATTCCAAGAACTGAATCATTTGATCATTCTTGATTTTAATAACGAGTTTTCAACCGTTGAATGGAAATTTTATCTGCTCGCAGATTTTCGTATTGATGATGAAAACCAGACTCTGCAGATGTTTGCGTAAACCTCGGCTCATTTTCATTTTATTATATAATTTTACTTGGTGTATGGAAATTTAATGCCTAAATAACAGATATAGTACTTTAATCTATGATATAGAATACGAGGTTGATTAAATGTCAAAAGTTTAATCGATTTCAATCTTGATTTACTTTGAATTAAAAGTTTTTTTTTTTTTTTTTTTTTTTTTCACGACTATCGCAAACCTTTCAAATAGATATTTCATATCGAGGCGAAATTAGTTTTTTCTTTTTTTATAAAATATGTGATTGGAGAGAACGACTTTTCTGAAAAGAAATTACATTGGTTTAAAATTTGCATAACCGCCTTTCGGAAATCATATCAAGCCAATATAATAGAAAAGTATATTTACAGTAGGTTATATAAATGCCTTTGTTATGAGGAGGAAATCAGCCGAAAGAAACCCTTATTAAGATATATGGAATTTTATTGTCCGTAAATGAAGACATTGCAAAATTGTTTCTGTATTGGAATGCCGATTTTCAATAGACTTATAACTATATAAAGTGTTAAATCTCAAGCTTCTTAACTTCGACAAAATTAATTCCATAATCTTGCTTTCATTACTCAGCATACACTGCGCTCGGGCACAGTTGATTTGACATTATTATATAATTCATATTTCTATCTGTGATTCTATATTCCAGTTATATTATATGATAAAATCCAACTATTAAGCAAAACAGTATCCCAAAATCTAGATTTTTACAGGCATGGCCAACAAGTCTGAAGATTTAATGATCGTACCATGGCAACCAACCAGTCAATAGTCCTTCTCAATAATTATTAATGGTAGGTGACCAGGGGGAAGTAATCTGAATTTTTTCCCGGAAATCTCATGCTCTGCCTACCAGCCAGGAACGCCTTTACCCAATGCACAATGACTGGCAGGATATTGCTGGCCGCACTGCCTTTGCGAAAGAAGAGAAGGAAATTATCCGAGAATGATGAATACAGGTGGCTGTCTGAATTAATTTGGAGCAAAGACCAGTTGAATTAAGTGATTAATTAGATAATCAAGATAATGCCAATTTACTCACCCATGTGGCAAACACGTGTACTGCAAAATTTACCACTTTCCAGAACAGAGGAGCAATGGAATAATGTGAGAACGGCGAGCCATGGTGTAGTGAAGACCAGTTGAACTAAGTGATTAATTCGATAATTAAAATAACGTTAATTTACTCACGTATGCTGCTAACATTCGTAGCTCAACATATACTGCTTGCATGAACTGAGAAGCATTGAGATGATGTTAAATTGCAAGCAAAGTGAACCATGGAAGACCAAAGACCAGTTGAACTAAGTGATTAATCAGGTAATTAAAATAACGCCAGTTTACTCATTCTCGGGTCTAATACGCATAGTGCAACATAAACTGCTAATCCGAACAAAGGAGCAATGAGATTAAGTTAAATTGCTAGTGAAGCTATCCCCACTGGAGCATAGACTAGTTGCACTAAGTGATTAAATAGATAATTAAGATAAAACATTCACACACACATTGGCTGTGGTGGGGGAGCAACCATATGGTTCTAGGCTCAAGGAATGTGAGATTTCTTGGACACAAGTCCGAAAACCGTAGACAGGCCTTGATGATAAATATATTAGGTTCGTTGGGTGCACATATTCTATAATTTCTTATGTTCTAAGAAGCTGGTTCAGCTTTTTGATTTTGTTAACAGCATGGACTGATTAATATAATGTTACAAAAACTATCCATTAATCTCTAACAAAATCTGATACTGGTTGTTTTCTTAATTCCAATACAGCTGTAGAATCACAGGGAAATGTTATAATCAATCAACCTTAGTTTAAAAATGATGCCTGATACTGATTTGCAGTTATTAAAATGTTTAAAAACCAAGGAGTTTTCTTCCGGCATTTGAGATGTACAGTAAACCTTCATCTCAGAAAGCATGATTTATGTGTTAGACCAGATAAAGCCCAAAATATTCCCACCATCGCAGAAAGAAGTCTACCCCAAAAAAAATCAACTATTACTACTACCCATTTAATATTACGATCACTACTACGGTGACAGTAACAATCACTAACAACTCTCAGAACTCTAACACCTAAAGGACACTAAATGTGGTCAACGAGTCTAAAGGTTTCTTTACTGTGGCATGGAAATTTACTGTTAAGAAAAGACTGATAGGCTGTCTGGGAACTTGCTTTTTTAATTTTCCAGTTTTCATTATTATGCCACTGTATTATCTTTTTTTTTTTTTAGTAAACATTTTATTCTGTAAATATTCCTTTATCAAGACAATGTTCTCATAATCTTTGTTCGCAGGAAATATTCAAATAATAACAATAACGGTAATGATGAATCTATATAATTTCTGGCAGAATCCCCTAAAACGGAACAGTATGAGCTAGATGAAAATCGTTTGGTTTTCCAGGAAAAGAGTTTAAACCAAATTTTATCAGCTATTGATAAGCTCAGTCGTCGAGTCGACGCCCTCGCGAGCTAAACCAAGGACACACAGCCAAATCCTAAGGCTATGATAGAACAGCGTAAGATGGAAGAACTAGAACACCCTCATGAAGACTTTGAAGTAAGAGGTGAGGAGGGAAGGAATGTGGACGAGGATGAGATGAGCATAGAATCAAACTATCCCGATGAGATAGTTAATGGCAGGTAATTCAGATTGTTATAATTGATTTCTGATTATCTAGTTGCCTGTTTGGCAAAAAAAAAAAAATAAATAAATAAATAAATAAATAAAAAATAAAAAATAAAATTGTCTTTGATAATATATTTCACGATACGTTTTCATTAATCCGATGTAACAATAGCAGATTATTTTTCCTTGATTCGGTGTAAGGGAACACAAAAAGGTCCATGGTTCCAGGTAACTAAAATATCGTCTGAAACAGAGGTATAATGTAAATAAATGAGCTCAGGGAAATCTGTCTACATCTAACCCCGAAAAGACAGTTATTGTCAATTGACAGGGTCGGTTCTTTTTTATGTTTTGATTTCTAGAGATACTGGTTAGATAGTTCCAAATAGGAATTTACCTGAGCAATATAATAAAAGAAACATGATTTCATAGTACAAGGAATACGTACAATGAGAGTTTTTCAAGGTTTTCACCTCACACCAATAGTCTAATAAAAGCCAGAGTAAAATTTTACGAGATTATTCTCTGAAATTATTCTAACAGCGATTCATTGCTTTTACTTTATTTTTTATTTTTTTTTCTACAATTATATTCGGAAATAATGAGTCTCTTCTTACTATAAAGTATTTTTGAGGCTAAAATAAAGAGTTAGAAAAAGAGAATAATTTGATACATTGAAAAGGAGAATTTGCAATCGTGCAGCTTCAAAATCATTCATGATAGAAAATAATTCAGGTTAAAGTCAGTTTTGAAAGTATATCTAAATATCGTTGCTTTATAAACTGATTATTAGTTACTTTAATCGCATCAATTTATATGTAAACGTTAAAAATAATATTTAGTTACAGTTTTTCATCACACCTATTCGGTGGTAAGGGTTGAGGCCGATAATATGGGGTTGAGGGCTAAAACCTATTTAAGAAAATCTTCATATACTTTTTCATAAATACAATGTAAAAGGTTTGATTTCAACCATCTGTAAATATTAGTATAATGAAAAAAAAATCAAGATAAGATTAGCGTGAGGATTACATCAATATTGCATGTTGATTATTATAAGAAAAATTGATGGCTCGCCCACTTTACGTTTATCTTCAATACTTCAGATAGATTGTGGCCTTCCATTATTGGCTATATTCGTCTGTTGGATCATATAAATCCAGATTTCAGGGTAAAACTAAAGACCTAAAAATTGACCTGAAAATATATATGTGTATATCTTTATTAATACTTGATTGATTTGGATAACATATGAGATGCTTTAAGATATTAATAAATAAAGTTTAAGAAAATAACAAAATAGTGTTGAAAAAGCTGGTTTTGGCGTGTTAACTTTGACCAGAACTACTATGTTAAGCCCCCTTGACACTTGCATGCATTTCTGGCATGCACTGGCACTCAAAATGCATGCCAGTGCATGCCACTTTTGTGGCACGCACTGGGAGGTTCCCGCACTGTTCACGACAAGTTCACGACATGTTCAAGCATAGTTCACGACAAGTTCACGCCACGTTCAGGACATGGCACGAATTGGCAGGACTAGTTCACGACAAGTTCACGACACGTTCACTCATCTTTCCGCATCATTCCGCATCGTTCACGCATCGTTCACTCCAGTTCACGACTTGGCTACATCATATATAAAGACGGGGCTTCCTACATGATTTTTATCAAAAGCGTATTCTTGTGCTAATCTTTGATTAATATCCCCTGTATTAATGTGTGGGTTATCTTTATAGATATTTGTAACAATTATACTTCTATTTAGTATATATTTTATTATTTAATTATTATTATAGGTAATTAACTGGTTTGAATAATTTTTAAGCTTTATAATTTACTGAAAAAATAATATTTTATGGCAGTTATATGATGATCAGATATTTTGAACCCACTTTACATTATCTTAGAATTTAATTGAAAGATGACTATTCCATTCATTAGTTTTGTTGTATCGTTTGTGAACTAATATCATTGAAACTGAGGCAGAAAAGATATCTCTAAAAATATTAGGTTGGTTAGGTGCCCTGTGAGCATTGAAGTCTCTCGCCAGGGTAAATTTCTTTAGTCGACCTTATTTAAATGGCAGTTGTGAACTTTTTTCAGTTTTGTAACTTTTCCTGTTTGTTTATATATATATATATATATATATATATAATATATATATATATATATATATATATATATATATATATATATATATATATATAAATATATGTATATATATATATATATATAGTTTGTGTGTGTATACACATTCAATAAACCACAAGCAAAATGAAGAAAATATATCTCTCTCTCAAGTATTACACCTGCTCATGAAGGGATTAAAGAACTTCTGTCCTCTTTTTGTGTTATAAAATCAATAATTCTCTCTCTCTCTCTCTCTCTCTCTCTCTCTCTCTCTCTCTCCCGAGAGATAAAGGAGTGCAGGGGGTAAAAGTTAGTGAAAAAGTAAGTGCAAATTCCTTAGATTCGCGCCTAGGCCTCTGTTAGTGTAAGTGTGAATAACAATTTTGCCGATAGACTTACTCAAAGGGTAAAGTTGTAGATTGTGTAGGAGAATAAAGGAAAAGTTTTTAATATATTATAAAAGAGTGGAATAGATGAATTTGAAATGTATTTATTCAATGGTGTATCTGTATAGGCATACAGCTGTAGTAGGCCTACAGTGTCTATATTTCTGTATTTGAATTGTCTCTTTATGTAACCTATTATGTTTTGTGCTTTCTTTTCAGCTTTCATGCTCTGTTTGGTGAACTTCAAATCCTTGCTGATAATAATACCAAGAGAGAGAGAGAGAGAGAGAGAGAGAGAGAGAGAGAGAGAGAGAGAGAGAGAGAGAGATATTGAAGCTTAATCTCTCTCTCTCTCAGAGAGAGATATATATATATATATATATATTGAAGCTTATTCTCTCTCTCTCTCTCTCTCTCTCTCTCTCTCTCTCTCTCTCTCTCTCTCTCTCTCTCTCTCTCTCTCTCTCTCAATTAAATAAGGAAAGGGGAGAGGTAAAAGAATATATTGTCATTATACAGGATTTTTTCTTTGATGATTATGAGGAAGTAGGGATAAATCCATTGATTTAATTGCCACGCACTGGCACGCATCCTCCAGCATCATCCCGCACTGTTCACTCCAGTTCCCGCATCGTTCACGACAAGTTCACGCCAATTTTGTCGTGACAATGCGTGCCACAAATTTTGAACATTTCAAAATTCTCAGTACTCATGGCACGCATGCCACTCACCGTTCACGTCAAGTTCACGCCAGTTCCCGCATCGTTCACGCCAGTTCACGACACAATGCGTGCCAGTGCGTGCCACAAATGCGTGCAAGTGTCAGGGGGGCTTTAAGCGATGTCGGCGTCAATGTATTTTCCTAAAAATAAGTAGAATGGCTTTATATTTTTTGCTTAGCAATAATTTTTTTTATAACTTGATACAGTTTGATATATTGACATACATTTGAAGGAAATATTAACAGATCATAAAAAAATATATATTTTATAATATAGAAGTTGACCGTACTACCACTTCAAACAAAATGCCTCAAGACCTATTGTCATACAGTATTATCAAAAGAATTTTACACATTTTTTTCGTCTAAATATAGCAAGAAAACAATTAGAAATATGAACAAATACTAAAAGTGGCTCTGTGATCATCACAAAACCAATGATTCGAAAGACCTGAACATCCAACGTGAATCTATGTGTTGCAGTTGATAATTCCACTTTTTGACTTTTCACATTTCTCGGGTGTGAAAATGAAAGTATATTGATGCGTTTTAATTGACCTTCTGTTCGGCATTAAAATGGGTTAAAGCCTCATAGGAAAGCTCTTCATAATGATTTATGTTCGAAGCATCCTCATATCCATTGACATTAGCCCAAATTTTCAGTGTCTTTTGTTTTACGTAATTTTACGAGTTTTGTTTGACCAATGATATTCAGTTGTAGCAATATTTTCTGGATCTATACTTAGTGCTTCTAAGAGTAGAGCAATAGAATCTTTCACTACACGTAGTGTGTTTTCAACACCATTTAGTTACATAGCTTTCAGTTTTCAGGCAGTGTATTTCAAAATTTCAGGATATGATTGGTTGAGAGGCATAAATGGGTTCACATTGGATGTTCAGGTGTTTCGAATGATTGATTTTGTTATGAGCACAGACCCGCTGTTAGTAGTTGTTCATATTTTTTGAAAATTATTTTCTTACTGTATTTAGAAAAAAAGTTTGAGCCATTTTTTTTATAATGCCATGTCACAATACGTCTTCGGGAATTTTGTTTGAGATGGTGGTACTTCAGGTCAAGTTTTATATTTTAAAAAATATATTTTTTTCATGATTTGTTAATATTTCCTTAAAATGTATGTCAATATGTCAAACTGCACCAAGCTGAAAAAATGAATTTCTAAGTAAAAAATATAAAGCTATTTCTACTTATTTTCAGGAAAATTCATTGACGTCAACGTCGCTTAGCATAGTCGTTCAGGTCAAAGTTTACAAGTAAAAATAAGTTTTCTTTCCCGAAACTATTTTGTTATTTTATTAAAATATATAGTAATATCTCAAATAATGCCAACGTTTATCAAAATCCATGAGTATTAATAAGTATAGGGCTATTTCAACTTAGTTTCAGGAAAATTAATTGTCGCCGACACCGTTTAAAATAGTCGTTCAAGTCAAAGTTACCACGTCAAAAAAAAAAAAAAAAAAAAAAAAAAAAAAAAAAAAGAAAAAGGCTTTTCAAAACTAAATTTGTATTTCCTTAAAATGTATATTTATATCTCGAGGTATGACAAATTCCATAAAATTAGTTAATTATTAATACACATACGACTATTT
>NC_090742.1:110243675-110273675 GCF_036898095.1 Palaemon carinicauda
CATATTACTGACATTTATCAGCAAAGATTTTTCTTGGTAAAATTGCATTGAATTCTGTTTATTTAAACAATGGATACGTGTGGAGAAAACAGCTTTATTTAAATAGGTTTTGTCCTGTCTGTATCAGGATGCAGATAACTCCTAATCAATCGATCAATCCTGTCTGTATTTAGCTCAATTTAACCATGAAAAAGTCATGTCTCTTCCCAATTAAGTCTAGAGCAATGTTTGGCAGTTGATCTTCATGCCCTTTTAGTATTCATTATCAGTAGTGCTGATACTTCTCTATCAGATTTTACCCTTACAGGGTAGAAGGTAAACGAGTTCACCCCTGTGTGCTTGTTCCCAGAATTCTTATCTGGTCTTAGTTTTTATCTTTGTCTTTTATCAAAGAGCATTTGGACTTCTTACTGGTGTTACTCATGGTGTATCCATATCGTTAACTTTTCTGTTCATCTGTTTGTTTCACTTTCTCATTAAGTGTCAAAACCATCCTGGGCTTTGACTACGGGCATGATTCATCACATCTGATTAGAATCTACCCCATATTCTTTAAAGATGTCTATGTCACTACAGTGGAAAGTAGCCCAAATCTTATGAACATATAAATTTAGGCTCTGTTTATTGATATAATTCTCGTGCATTGACTATACTGTTACTATTCTGTTTTCTTTCTTTCTCTTATTACTTGTTTTACATTTTATCAAATTCCGAAGGTAAAAGATATATTTTCCATCCTCTAATACAGGTGCTTCAACCATCTCGAGTTTCTAATGCCTAATATCTTTCTTAAACATTTCGGATATTTGAAACCTAGTATAAATATATACTGAACTTCAAAACAATGCAAAATTTTCAAGTTCGTGTTTAAGATGAAAAAATGGTTGTGAACATGGTTGGCTGCTATAGTTCTATTTTAATGGGCTTTAATTGTTTGCAAACGACCGTAACCAGAATTTAAGACAGAGAACACTTAATTTAGAGTACTCAAACGGAATGACATTGAAGTCAGTGTGGGATGCATACGCATGTAATGCATGTGTTGATTATGCCGCAAAAACTGTCCATGAAGATGATGTCTTTATAATTAAAGTGTCATTGTGAATCATTGACTTATTAACATCAGTGACAATATAACGATTGCCACAGATCGAGAGAGCTAGAGAGGGCTCTTGGGTAACTTCAAGTGGGTGGGAGTGTTCAGAGATGTGGAAACATCTTTAACGTCTATGTTTCCACCATCTACCAGTAACAGTTCATCATACCGGCAGAACATATATGACAACACAAAGTCAGGATCATTACATTCACAGGTCACATCTGCAAAGACGTTTCCTATTGGCCAGTGAAACCACTAGGAATGTCATTGGAAACCACAGAAGGACTGTAAGCTCAAACACAATCAGACAGCAACTTTGTGACAGAGGGCTTCAGTGTATGCAACCGCCACAAGGTTCTGTTCTCACGCAATGTCACTGTCTCCTAAGAGCGCAGTGGGAGCAAGCATGCTTGAATTGGCCTCAACAGCAGTAGAGAAGAGTTCTTTTCTCTAATGAAAGTTGATATTGTGTTCATCCTTCCCATGGAGGTGAGTATGGCGACATCGAGGTAAGCGCTTTTATGACCGGTGCGTTCTTGAACGGAACTCATGGGATGGTCCATGTGTAATAGTTTGGGATGGAATAGGGTTAAATCAGAGAATTAACCTTGAATTTTTTCAGATCGTTGGTGCTGGTAGGGACAATGGTGTCATCACTCAGTGCTACATTGATCGGGTGTTAAGGCCTCAGGTTGTACCGATTTTTTGCAACATGTAGCAACATCCTGTTTCAACAGGAACACCCTCATCTCCACACTACCAGAATTACTCAAGACTTCTTGCAAGAGCACAATATCAGCACCACGCCCTGGCTGGCTCTTAAGTCCTGATCTCGACCCTATTGAGCACTTTTAGGATGATGTACCTCTAGAGATGTTTGAACATGTCGTCGCATCCAAGGCCAATGACAGCTGCACAGCTAGAGGTAACCATCCTGCAGGACAGGTGTGGCATCACATCCCATCAACCATCTCATTCACCTCATGCTCAGATGATGTGCTGTGGTTGTGAATGCAAATGGTGTCCATACCAGGTATTGAGGTTTACCCATGGTCATATTGTGTCATGTTGATGGATACAGATGTCTGATGTCCAGAGAACTGACTATTAGTTATTGGTGATGTATTGTGTTGTATGCGTATCTATTATGTCCATACCAGCTTAAAGAAAAAACCTCATGTGTCCTATACCTTCTTCATTCGCATCTCTTGTGGTGTTCAGTATATTTTGCACTCCCAAGCATCTCTTGTGACACCATCTCAGGTCTTCACAAGCTTCACATTGATCATGCATGTTTGTAAATCTACTCCATTTTCCTCTTCTATCTTTTAAACTATTAAATTATCTCTTCCTCTGATTCTACTGTAAACAATGAACTAAATTCATATATCAGCTCGCAGGTGTCCGACAGGGAAAATGCTGGAAACCCATTCTATGGGCCTCACTGGGTGTTTTCCATGCTAAAGGTATATTAATTTTCATTGGTATCCACACCTTTACCGTTCTCATCAGTTATGGGTAGAGTGTTAAGGAGTCATTGACAAACTTGTTTAGACATCATCAGCCATTGCTTACTCCGCCAGGATTTTATTTTGGGTGAAGGTAGGCTCGAATACCGATCCTTTTTTGTATATGTTTACCTCTAGTACAGTATACGACAACACAATGACCTTTACCCTGCATCTGCCACTCACGAACGACCCTTGAACTTTTAAATGGAACTTAGATATGCATTATCATCGCTGGTCATTGATTTTCATATTAATAAATAAGTATATATATATATATATATATATATATATATATGCAGTCAAAAATGAAATATTACTATTATTATTATTATTATTATTATCATTATTATTATTATTAATACTTGCTGAGCTACAACCCTAGTTTGAAAAGTTAGAAGCTATAAGCCAGGGGCTCCAACAGGGAAATACCCCAGTGTGGAAAGGAAACAAGAAAAAATTAAATATTCTAAGAGAAGAAACATCATTTGAATAAATATTTCCTATAAAAACTATAACCACTACAATAAAGCAAGAGTAGTGTGTCCGAGTGTACCCTCAAGCAAAAGAACTCTAACCCAACACAATGGAAGGCTATGGTTCACGGGCTATGGCACTACCCAAGACTAGAGAACAATGGTTTGATTTTGAAGTGTCCTTCTCCTATAAGAGCTGCTTACCATAGCTAAAGAGTCTCTTCTACCCTTAGCAAGAGGAAAGTGGCCCCTGAACAATTACAGTGCAGTAGTTTGCCCCTTGGATGAAGAAAAATTATTTGGTAATACCAGTGTTGTCAGGGGTGGGATGACAGAATAGAATATGTAAAGAATAAGCCAGACTATTCGGTGTATGTACAGGCAAAAGTAAAATGGGCCGTAACCTGAGAGGAAGATCCAATGTAGTACGTCTGGCCAGTCAAAGGACCCATAACTCTCTAGCGGTAGTATCTCAACAGGTGGCTGGTGCCCTTGCCAACCTACTATCAGGCAACGGAATTGACAAAATTTCAGGTAATCTTGTGAAATGTTGGGAGCTTTAACATTACAATAAATTTTACACATTCTTTGCCATGAGATAAAGATGATCTGTATGAATAAATGTAAGATATCCACTGGTTAATAAACTGTATAATTTCAGGAATAAGTGGAATATCCTGGTATAACTCTAAAACAATTACATGTGTCAGCAAATCCTCATCACCAACGCAACTGTTTTTATTGCCAGTCTTTTTCATGACTGTTTCTAAGTCATCTTAGCTTTAACAACTGTATTAATTCTGTTTTTTGTTTTCAAGGTTATTCGCATCCGAATGATGTGGATGAGGCCATTGTTGGATGACCCCCAAGTCGACCTAAAAGTTATCCATTTAGTGAGAGATCCGAGAGGTTCGTTATACTCGATGGCCAAGAATCAACTCCATAAGTTGGATCCTGGATACTACTGTCCTTTGATTGAAGACGACATATTACAAACGCCTAAGTTGATGCAAGAATACCCAGGGAAGGTTATGGGGATAACATATGAACAGCTGTGTTTGGATCCTATTGGTAAGAACGGTTAATTAGCACTTACTCTTATACAGTGCGTAGATACAACCTTTGAGAGAGAGAGAGAGAGAGAGAGAGAGAGAGAGAGAGAGAGAGAGAGAGAGAGAGAGAGGCCACCTTGCAGATTCCCGAATAAAGCCAATAATTGACACGTCATAATGAGAAAAGACTCTTTGAAACATTACAATCCTGTAACAGAGAGAGAGAGAGAGAGAGAGAGAGAGAGAGAGAGAGAGAGAGA
This sequence comes from Palaemon carinicauda, assembly GCF_036898095.1. NCBI lineage: Eukaryota > Metazoa > Arthropoda > Malacostraca > Decapoda > Palaemonidae > Palaemon > Palaemon carinicauda. The sequence continues at coordinate 110,248,071 of NC_090742.1, forward strand.
GAGAGAGAGAGAGAGCCACCATGCAGATTCCCGAATAAAGCCAATAATTGACAAGTCATAATGACAAAAGACTCTTTGAAACATTACAATCCTGTAACAGAGAGAGAGAGAGAGAGAGAGAGAGAGAGAGAGAGAGAGAGAGAGAGAGAGAGAGAGAGGCCACCATGCAGATTCCCGAATAAAGCCAATAATTGACAAGTCATAATGACAAAAGACTCTTTGAAACATTACAATCCTGTAACAGAGAGAGAGAGAGAGAGAGAGAGAGAGAGAGAGAGAGAGAGAGAGAGAGAGAAGAGGTTTGGTGGAAGGGTACGCCTTTGATAGGAGGCATTGGAGAGGGCTGGCTCATTGGGCAACCTACCCCTTAATGTAGAGATAACGGGGAGAAAGAAGAAGAAGAAGAAGAAGAAGAGAGAGAGAGAGAGAGAGAGAGAGAGAGAGAGAGAGAGAGAGAGAGAGAGAGAGAGAGAGAGAAAGCGGACTTGAATTTCATGGTATAGCCTTTCTAGAGAATAATCCAGACTATTTCTTTATGTGCGACAACGCTCCCAACTGAGCCAGTTATGCAAAAGGCAAGGATTTAAGACAGCAAAGGAAATAGATTATAAACCCGGGTTAGAAATCTATCGCTGTGCTTTTTCTTAAATGGATATGCGAATGCGGTGAGAAATGAATTAGTGCTTACTTCGTTACTCCTATGTGTTTTTCACCGTTGAATCATTAACAGTATTTCTATCCTTAAAAAAGTCCTTGACTGAATGTTGGCTGATACCTATAACATTAACTTTCATCTTCGCTCTGTTTCAACAATAACAGTAATAAGAATTTTTTTTTCTAAGTGAAAGATTTTCTGCCAGAAAAAAAAGATTATTAGATATTATATGAATTTTGATTTATCTTTCAAAGGTGGAAATGGCACTAGCGGAATTCACATACTAGATTCGAATTATGAAGTTATTCAGAGATGTCATCAATTAAGTAAGGATTATCTAGTTTTAAGCAAATAAAACAATGACTATCGGAACAAGAAAAATCATAAATTGATTGTACTGAATTTAAACATAGTATATAATTACAATACATTACAAAAGACGAGTTGGCGAGTTTACTTTTAATGTCTGCCCTTTAGCATAGATTCACCGTTTAAAAATAAAAATAGATGTCCTTAGGCATTTAATTAAAATCACACAATAACCCCGACAGAATGAAATAGTTTTAAGCAAATTTAGAGTAACTTATTGAAAGTAATGAATATTTTATAAAAATCCTAAATAGATAGCACGGAATTTAAACACTGCAATTACAAAACATAGCAAAATGAGTTAATTAATATCAATAGTGTAGAACAGTTCACGTTTAATGTCTGCGCTTTAGCATGGAATACCCCAACTAAACATATCCAAAAAATAAAAATAAGATGTTCTTGGCCATTTAATTAAAATCACACAACCCCAACAGGTAAAGCGACGGAGATTTGGAGATTTCTGGTTGGAGAAAATGATGCAGAGCTCTCTCCGAAATGGGACGCGTACATGGAGAGTCACGTTTCAAGAGCGGCGGAGAAACGACGTGTCGCTGTTTATGGAACAGTTAGGAATACTACTGAGCAATATCAGGCTTGGAGGACTGCTATTACAGAGCGTGCACTGTTGGAAATCGAAGCCAACTGCCAATCCGTTCTCAGTAAATTAGGGTATAACCTGTTTGGTACATTAGAGAGGGCACGTAATATTTCATACCCTCTTTTCGTGGACCACAAAAAATCTGTTTAATTTGTTTTCTTTAATTTAAAAGAGTATTTAATTTGCTACATTAAAGTGTATTATTCATAATGCTGAAGTCGTTTTTCGTTTTACAATGTTTTATGTTTTTTCCTTACCTTTAATTGAAACTGTTTTAATCTTTTAGTTCAGCTTGTCTTTCATGTATTAGGGTTTAAGAGTATCGTATCTATCAGTCGTGCTACCCACCATTCAATTTGAATTGTGAATTCTTTATAATGTTTTCCATTCTCAAAGCATCAAACAAGAAAATTGCTGATATAAGCAATACTGCAAAAGCGTTGAAATCTCTATTCACTGCCAGAATGTAACCTTACCCCCAAACAACGGACTCCCATGTGATATAACAAATGTATTACTATTGTATAAAAACTTTTAATGTCTATATGAATAAAATTTCACGTAAAAGTTAACCTGATATGTGTTTTAAAGTCCTAGAATTTTAAATGAACAGCAAATCGTACTAGCCAGTGCCTCCCATACTATGTTTGTTTGTTGTGAGGAATCAGACAAAAATCTCCCACCATGACCAATCGGCACTGGACATCGTGATGATGAAAACTGGCCGAACCCCAGGCATAAATCGACATGTCTGAGGCCCTTGTCCAGCAGTGGACAAGAAACGGCTGCATTGGTTGTTGTTATGTGATGAGAACAAATTATCATACTTTTATTTTGGAATCCCATTCAAGGAAGCGACTGAATGTTTTATAAACTACAGTGAAGGCAGGGGCTTCACTCTATATTAACTCTTTTTTCTAAATATCTTATTAAGAAATATCTTTATGCCGAGACCGTAACATTATAATATTCACTCAAGGCCGTTACGGAAATTAAGACATCGAGCCCTTTTGAGTGAAAAGAGGAAAATGTAATGAGAAGAATCCTGGAGCGAATTTAGCTATTCCACCGTGTCTTAAACAAAACAGCTACAGTGACACAAAATGATTTTCAATCGATAATTCATTCCATAAACATAAAAGAGTATGTGAGATCTTCATTGGATACCAGATAGCTGTTCAATAAAAAAGCTAAGGTAGAGAAGATACTCCAAATGAAGCTTTAATTATAATTGAGCATTATTGTTATTTCTAATAAATAAATTTAAACATCCGAGTTAGAAATTTATTTCTCTGTCAATAATGCCATTAAAAGTACAATTTCATATGCATGGAAACGATTTTTAATTGAAGAACTGATAAATCAGACAAAAAATTTTACATCTTTAATATTTTTCGAATGTTTTAATTTTTCTGAGTCACGTTCTTCTCTTTTTTCAATAGCATTTTTATGCATCTCTTGAATAATATCAAAGTGAAAAGTTTATTTTGATATGTTTATCAAAGTGCTATTAAAGTTAGGATTGCACTTTATTATAATTCTCAAAATAATCTTGAAGTTAGAAGTGCCTTTTGTTATGTTTCTAAAATTAATGTTAAAGCAAAAGTGCATTTCATCACATTTCTCTGATCAATTTTAAAGTTGAAAATGGATTTTGTCCGAATTATCAAGAATGATAAAAGTTGAAAGTGAATTTTGTCATAATTCCTAAATTAAAATTTCTATATATAGAAATTGAAATTACATTTTGTAATAATTATCAAAGCAATAGAGTTAAAAGTTTTTTTTTCTTACAATTTTCAAAACTGAAAAGGTAGTTCAATTCTGTCGTCGTAACACCATGAATGATGCTGCTAAAGAATGCATCTAAAATGAAGCAATACCTTCCATTCAGAATTTAATAAGGCAAGGGCGAAATAGTTGAGCTAAAGGTGAGACACGAAGAGTTAGCTAACACATTATAAGTCATGAAATTTCTTCTTGTGTAACTTTGCTGGTCATGATGAGATTTACTTTCATACTCTATTAGGCAACAGATGTAGAATGAAATATTAGGGCAAAACCATACCCTTCTGTGGAGGGATAGTGAGAGGAGGTTCCTCTTCAGTGCTTTGAGTTTACGAATTTTGAGTTACAGGAAAATATTTTGTTATAAGAAGCCATCGTTTTGAATCGACTCACATCGGACTAGGTAATCAATTGAGTTTCTTTTCTTTTTTTATATTTGTATCTTTTAATACAAATATGAGGTGTACATGTTTTACGGTTTATGAGAATATGTTCATTATTTTCTCCAAAAGGCCCTTTGAGGACAAGTCAGGTATCGTGATAGCATTAGAAATGGATGAAATACAGTTACATAAACAGTAATTCTTCATGATTTGACAACTCATACATCTCGAACATACACATATAATTCCTTACAGTTAAGGAAATCAAGCGATGAAAAGATACGGTGGATTTTTTTTAACGGTTTAATATGTTAACTCTAACATTCTTGGGTAGGATGTGTTATACTATACAAGCGGTATTTTTAGATTTATTTCAGAAGCAGGTCTTTTGAAATCTTCTTAACTTGTATGTGGACATCTTTGCTTTTAGGGCTTTTTTTTATTATTAAAAACAATATCGGCATTTTCGACCTTCAATATCAGGATGCCAGAAAACTCAAAATCAATCAATCTAACTGTAATAGCTAGATTAAACTGCTAAAGAACAGATGAGTATGCCTCTTAATTTGCTGAAAAGCTTCGGTTCGTGAGAGATTTTACTTGACCATTTTGGGTAATGACTTATAACACAACGAAAGACGAAATTCCATCAAATCGAGCATAGGATCAGTGGCCAGTACCAGACACGTGTTCTTGCAATCATACAACTCGTTCAGAGAGGCGAGATTTGATTGCAGGTGGGTAGATTCAATCCCTTTGCCAATTGGGGTACCTTAAGGTGGTGAAAGGGTTTGTGCATCGTCATGATCAGCAAAGCTGTCCTAATCAGGGTCACCCATACTAAGTTGGCTTGCTGTGAGCGATATGCCTGAAGTCTCCCACATCACCAATTCGCTGTGGCCAGCGTGGTGATCAAAAGGGCCAAACCCCAGACATGACCAACACATGTCCGATGCCTTATTCCTGCATTGGACTAGAAACGGTTGCATTTGTTGTTGTTGTAGGTAGATTCATAGATATCAATATGGGCCAGTGCTGGGTCATTAGAGGCTATATAGTGGGTTGATGCAAAAATATAGGGACCCGTAATTGCACGATTAAGTAAAAGTTGAAATAGATTGGATACGAAGATTAAAGAAAGGAAATGGAATTGGATGCAAAGTAGATTGGTAATAAGTGAGTGCAGCTAAGGTCCCAAAGGATACTGCAAAGACCCTTAGTTATGCTCGCACTTTCCATCGTGAAGTTCACTGTCGGGAATACCTTCATACGGGGAGAAATTTGATTGTGGATTGAAATTAATTAAATTTAGGCCCAGCACTGAAGTCTGGGAGACTATTTAGCACTTATGTGCAACAGCGGAAAACCCCACAGTTGTAGTATAAAAGGAAAGTTAAAGAGGTTGGACACCAAGATGGAAGAAAGGAAGAGTCCAGGACCGTGAGCTTAAGCTGTTTACTTGGGAGGCCACTGCTGTTGTTGGGCACAACAATGGGGGTTGGAGGCTTGCCCAGCTGATGGTCTGGTGACCATCTATTCTGACGAAACTGGAACTGAAACCAAATACCTTTAGAAAATGGGTGTAGTTAAGGCCCGAAGGGACACTGCAAAGACCCTTTAGTAAGGCCTACAGTGCACCAAGTGAGGTGTACTGACAACATTGTCTTCCTACTCCTACGGTAAGAAATTCAATTGTGAAATAGTTAAGAGGACTCGGATCAGGTCCCCTCTAGCAGCAACCCCGTTTATAAGGATTCTCTAAAACCTCTTCTTTCAATTTTGTTACTCCTAGTGGCTTCTAAGAGGATTTGAAACATTTCACGCTAAGCTGTTACTAAAATAGTAATAGGAAGGCGTTAGCATATTAGAACATGTTTTGCAATGTATGGTATCCATTAGCTTCCCCTTCAGTGCACTTACAACAAATGGAACATTGTTAGGTTTTTCAGGAATTCTCACCAAAGTGCAGAAACTTTTATTTAGAAATTGAATAACGCTTTTGATTCTCAAATAATCATTGAAAGATGACATGATAAATGTTTCATACTTTGTTAAACATCCGGCTATAAGGCATCCCCATTCTAGATATCAAGGACTATACTTGAGATAAAAAATAATAATTATCAAACATTTATATTCTGGTGCGGCAAAGGTTAATGGGTGGATTACTCTCAATTATTCATTCTAAATATCTTAGTTGGCCTCTATGGAGATTCTTTTTGTTACCTCTTGAGTAATGCAATTGCTAGTAAAGTTCAAGAGTTGAAAATGGTAATACCATAGAAAGCCGAGTGAACGGTTGTCTATTTTTTATCTTACACTCGGATTTAAATAAACCAACGGGTGGGACATTATCTGAATCATTTCAGTAATTCTACATGTTCTTCTTTATTATTATTATTATTATTATTATTATTATTATTATTATTATTATTATTATTTTTATTATTATTATTATTATTATTTTTGGGCTCGGCCATGTCGTCCTGATGGAAGGTTCCTAATGGTAGCTTCCAAAGGGATATATGTACTACAGTAATATGCCCAGAGAATTTACCTTTAGGTCTCCAGAATTCTAACTCCTGGCGCAAATATCCTTAGATTTCTCTCAAGGATATCGCATAATATCAAGGGACGTATTTTTGACACGCCACATGATAATCTTCACCCCGAATAGCTTTTACGCTTCGAGGGGGAAAGTGGTAAAAATAGAAGGGGGGCCGTATCAAGGTTACCCTACCTCCCATACTACTATTGAGTATCAATAGGGCGCCATATCCAAGATGGCGGACATTCCTAATTTTGTAGCGATTTCGCTCGGTGGTGTTCCCTGTTGATCTAACTTTTTGGATCAATTTTCAAGGATTATTATTATGCAATCTCCAACTTCTTTCGCCTCTGGAAAGTTGAGTATTGGGTCTCTACAATGAGTATATTTTAGCTCCTGTTTCACAGTGAAATTAGAGTAATTTATTGTGCCTAGGAGCTAGGCCTGTACCGGAGGCGCCATGGGAGCTGTCATTCATTAGGCATGTGTTATTTAATTAGTAGAACGACTTCCCGGTTTAAATAGCATTAATTAGTTATGAAAGGTATTTAGGCAAATCTTACTTGTAAAGATAATTATATTGTGCATAATTTTAATTTTTCTATGTCGATCGTATAAGTTAGAGTTTCGGTGATTGAGGTAACCGAGATCTCGCCTTGCCTAGGTAACCTAACCTAGGCGATCTATTATACTTTCAGACATTTCCCCGTTTACCCTCGTGTACTGTTTTATCAATTCAGGTGGAGATAGATATCTCCTAGAATTATTATATAAGCCATTACACGTCTCCAAAGGAGATTTAAGGGTAATCCCTCCTTCCCTCTGAGAGTAGCCTTAGGATACAACACTGGTGGGTCGTGCCTCGAGTTTTCATTCAGGCATGACTAACCCAGGGTTTTTCTGTCCCTTCCCTTAGCCGCAGATAGCAGGTTTTGGGATTTGGTCAGAACCTCAGAGTAATTAGTCTTGTGCCGGCGGCCGGCCGGCGGGGTGAATAGTCATTCCCCTGCCGGCCAGGCTTCCGGCATAGGAGGCTACCCCTCCCTAGGCCGCACTTGAAGTGGGGTTTGATGCCGCCACCTTCTCCCTGCGGTATAGAAGACTAGTCCTATGATCGCAGTCCCTAGGCTGAAGAATAGACATTCTTCTGCTGCCTGAGATGGCGACGACAATGGAACTCTGTTTCTCCCTTGTTGAGAGGAGGCGGTACTGCAGCTGTCCCTTTAACTGTATTGGCAGACCCTAGGTTGGAGAATAGAGATTCTCCTGTCACCTAGGTGATGCCGATACTGAAATAGAGTTTCTTCAGGGAGTGGTAGGACCAGCAACCTTGCCAACTCCTTCCCCACCTCATACAGGACCCTTTTCCCTCCTCCTCTGTCCTTTAGTGATGGCCTAGCCATCGTATCTCTTTGGGCCATCGTCCTGCAATCTCTCCGATTGCCGGCAGATTGCGGGGCCGGCCGGGCTCCTATTCATCAGCCTGGCTGCCGGGGGCTAGAACAGCTGCTGGCTGCCATGTCGATCGCTGGCGGCCATGTCAATTGCAGGCGGCCATGTAGGCTGCCGGTACTATAACTGCCGGCGGCTATGACGGTTGTCGGCGGCTGGGCAGGTGGCTAGCAGCCATGTCATCTGACGGCGGCCATGACGTTGCCGGCAGCCATGATGACTGTTGATGGGAAGTCTCTTCTATCACCAAGGTTCTTCAGTCTTCCCTTGGACTGCCTTATACAAGTACTATTGCCGGGGTACTAACTTGACCGGCCGTATGCCGGCCGAACCGGCACAGACAGGTGCTGTGCTGACTCAGCTGGGGGTATGCCGACTGCACCTGCACTGCCGGGTGCTAGACTGCCGGCCATGTGCTGGCTGGACCTTGCCGGCAATGGTACTGGTGGCTGGATGGAAGCTTGAGTGATATATTCTCCCCTTCCATTTGAACCTTCTTTCTGGAGAAAGGCAATAAAATTTGATAATTACATCCTTATTTAGTGTATACGTACACAATAATAAGGCAGTCCTTTGTTCCATGCTGTCTCTCTCTCTTTTAGCTAGCATGCTGGCCAGGTGTGCCAGCAGGGACTAGCTAGGCTGGCGATATGCCGACGATATTACAGTATGAGGTTATACAGTAGTCAGTATATTTGCAGTATAGGATATACAGCAGATAGAAAACTATTGTATATACTATACTTGTAGTTATCTTCCAGTATATCTTGGGTATCTTTGCCCAGGTGTTTGCTGAGACCAATCCTATATTGAAAAAAATTTAATTTTTTCAATATTCTGATTAGAAATCACTTTACATTTTATCCTACAATATCAAATAAATTAAAGGGCTAGTGGTAGTACACTCTCTATCCTTAAAGGTTAGAACCCTTATTCTATAATTTAATACTCTATAATTTAATATTGAAAGGGAAGGTTACAGCAAATGGGCTGGGTAGGAAAAACAAATGTCTTTTATATTTCCTAGTCCAGTTGGCGTCATGCCGGCTAGACCGTACCGCCAAATGCTAACCACAATGGCAGCGCACTGTCGGAACTACAAATTATACTGCAAACAGAAAAACTATAGTATAATGATACAGTAGTTATTTCTTACATTCTTGGGTACCCTTCGGACTTCTGCTGAGACCGATCCTATTTTGAAAGAATAGAATTCCTTCAATACTCTGATTAGAAATCAGTTATCTTTATCCCACAGTGTTAAATACTAAAAGGGAAGTGATATTGTACACTTTTCTACCCCTAGGGGTTGGAATCCTTTGTTTGAGTCTCCTTAAAAAGGAAATTCCTTCTAGTTAATACCGAGGGGAGGTAACAGCAATTGCCTGCTAGGGATATGCAAGTATGTGTCTCCCACTATCCCTTTCTAGCTTACTATCCTAAGCTACTTTAGTTAAAAGATGTCTTTTACATATTGCTTATCACTGAGATAATCAATCACATACTCATTCTGCTTTCCTTTCTTTACAGGAGGAACCCCAGATGACATGTGTTGCGGTCTTCTGCAACATTAAAAGTAGGTACTTTTATGGACATAATACATGCCGGTTACATGCTCCCTGCAATATTATTTCCGAATCCCTGCATTATTGGAGCCCCCAAGCTTGCAATATGTGTCGGACCTTAGTGTGCGAGGGTTTTGATAATCCTAAGTCGGCGGAGTCTAGGGATGCAGCTCGTAAGAATCTACGCAACTGGGTAAGAGGGTTTCAAAAGATCTCCATGGAACCATACCTACCTAATGATAGGATGCGTAGCATACTATTCCCGAAAGCAAGTAAGGAAATAGTGGTGCCCCAGGCAAGGTTCGCACCTCACTACGTTCAGACAACCTTTGAGACGAAGGGCCGAAAGCCCTCACGGGAACAGGTGGACAATGTCAAGTCGGAATTGCTAACGTCTGTGCTGGCTCTAGAGCCGTCAACCTCGACATCTTCACCTTCTACCCCTCCATTGGACGAAATGACCCAGATTTTGGCCCTTATGAAAAGTCTAATGGAACACCTTTGCATACAAGGCGAAAAGGAGGAAACGAAATTCAAAAAAGAGCTTTGTGAAGCCGCACTTGTATGACCCCACTGGGTCATACAAAAGACCCAGAGATCAAGACCTTCCGCCATGCTCCAAAACCAATCCCTGGAGGTATGCGGAGCTGATGCCGATTTCAGACGGCAAACTCTACATCTCGGAGAAGATGAGTGCTGTACCTTTAGACGAAATTCAGTTTTGGCCAAGCTTTAACGCTTTCCCTAATTACTTCATTCGATTGAAGCATGAACTAACGTCGGGAGAAGAAACAGAACCGAGGGAGGTTATGATTCTCGACCGTGATAAGGCATAGGCTATCTTGTCAAATACCTTGAGAAAGGCGGGTTACTTAGTGTCGAAAGTGTCCACACTAAGTAACAGACATCCTACCTTTCTTGCTCCTGCTTCAATATCATTCCCCTTTACATGGAAGGTATGTCAATCTGTTACTAAGGCAGTGGAGGCAGGTAAACCATGTCCTGCACTCGAGGAGTGCAAACCTCTATCACTAGCCTTTTCCATGCAGGAGAAAGATTGGAAGGAAGTCCATTCAACTTTTTCAGTAGGGAAACTAGATGCAGATGTTGCTGGACGACAGTTTAGCGAGAATCTCCCTAAACTTTCTGAACGTCTCCTGCTTAATGAACAAGAGACAAAGTAGAGACTTACAGCCTCTCTATCCCTACAGAACTGCATGGAGTTGTGTTCAGCCCACCAAGATACCCCAGACATGCTAACGGTCTTGGCCAAAATGCATATGGACACCTTAGTAGAAGACCTTTATGCTTTTATGAAGGCTAGGAGAGCCTGTAGGGAGTTTGTGTTTGCGGCTGCAACAGCAAAACATGAAACAAGGAAGATAATATCTTCCAACATCTGGGGTAGAGACCTCTTTCCAAATGAGGTAGTCCACGAGGTCATTAAGAATGCCACCACGGAGAATACGGAACTTCTCCAGAAGTGGGGCATCTCTTTAAAGAGAAAGTCTTCCACGGATGTGGGTCCCCAAACTAAGAGGAAGACAGGAAAATCTAGATTTTTTCCTCGGGCTGTTCAACAACATCCTACAGTTTCGAGCACTGCGGTGCCACAGGCAAGCGGTCGGAGATGTAAACTTTCTGATCAATCGAAGCGAAGAGATGCTTCTGGCAGGATAGAAGCTCCTTCAGGCTCGTAGGACCTTCGATCCTTGGGTCCAAGGCCTAATCAAGATGTGACTAGGATGGAAAATACTCATGCCTCTACCATTATTTCCTAAAATCTTTCTGCACCCCAACCCCGTCTTGGAAGAGTATACCTTAGAGCTATAAAGCATACAGGTAATAAGGAAAGCATAGTCCATCGAATTCCAGGGAAGGCTGTTTGGTGTTCACAAGAAGGACTTAAGAAAACTCTGAGTCATTCTGAACTTGTTGCCACTCATAAAGTTCAAACAAAACAGCAAGTGCAGAATGTTAATCCTTCTGAACATAGGGACCCTATTTCAAAAAATGGTGATCAAAGTCTTGCTAGACCTGAAAGTTGCCTATCGGCAGCTTCCAGTCAGTTGCCCCCTCCCCTCCTACCTAGGATTCAAGTTACAGAGGATAACGTATGTCTAAGGACAGATACTTGTCAGACTAAACATAGTTCTAAGTATCTTCACGAAATTGGCGGACACGGTCACGCAAAAACTAAGCCTAACAGTGGTTCAGGTAACAAAGTACCTGGACGAAAGGCTGGTGTGGGCAGCACCTTTAGTGACTGGTCTATGAGCATCCAAGGAAGTAATCCGGTTCCGGGAACATTGGGGATGCAAAATCAGCGCCAAAAAGTCTTGATTCTCTACAGCTCAAAGGCTTCAATGGTTAAAAAACCATCGAAACCCGAGGTCACTCCGGCTCTCGTTTCCCTTAGGGATGTGAAAGGAGATCACAGGGTCGATCAAGAGACTATGGTAATTGGTCAGGATTCCAAAATGCTAACAAGGAAGAGTTCTGAACTCTCTCCAGTTAGCAATAATGACAGACCCAGTGCTAAGAGCACAGCTGAAAGATGGGTTAAGAGTCTGGAGAAGATACGCATCAAACGCTCGAAGAGATCTAAAAGGACCGATATCGGTCTTTCCTTAATCGCTTCCCTAACATCGATAAAAGGCTGAAAGCCTATTGAAGATCGTGCCCTTGCAACCACCTCGACTGTTGTAGATCATCCACAGGAATGCCTAGTCGGAAGAATAGGGAGTTTACTCCCATCAGAGAAAAATTCAAGGAACTCAGTTCTATCCGAAACCATGTTAGTCCTGTCGTTGTTGATGAAACTCTCTCTACGCAGATCAGACCTCCTCAGACTGATCTGGGACATCGAAGCGATACTGAGACATCGGAACCGACAAGGCTAGAGGGTGTCTCATATAGTTTAGGTGATATTAGCCATCCCTTGCCTAAAAGGATGGCAAGGTAACAGCAGATGATCTACTCGGGCTCAGGCCAGCAGAGTTAGAAGGGTCCACAAACGCAGACATATTCTCTCCCAGATGGGAACAAGTCCCCGAACTGCAGATCGACCTCTTCATGACGAGCGTCATCAAGAAACTACCTCGATATGTAGCCCCATACGAGGATCCTCTAGAGGAGATAACAGACATCAGGTCAATAGTATGGAAGGGATGGATTCGGGAATTCTTGTTCATCCCATCCAATTCCCTGCTGAAGGTCCTCAATATGCTGAGGTCCTTCCAGGGAGGAGTAGCTCTGGTGGCTCCCATGTAGCCCAAGAGCTACTGGTTCCCTCTAGCTGAGGCTGGCCCTAGTACTGAACCAAGTACTATTTTAGAGGGCTCAGAAGTTAATTACCTTCGATTTATCACAGAGAGTCCAAACCCTTCATTTCATGAATTTCTTGCCCTAGCGGTTAGGAAAAGATTTGGGATCTCAGAAGATACTATAGGATTCCTAGAAGAATACAAATCTAAGTTAACCAGAAGACAATATGAGTCATCTTGGAAGAAGTGGGTTGCTTTTGTTAAAGCAAAAGGACTGAAAGAAATTTTAACGAACTTCTGTCTGTCCTTCTTTGTCCACCTTCATAATCAAGGTCTGGCAGCCAACACGATAACTACGTGTAAGTCAGCTTTGACTAGACCTCTTCTATATGCCTTCCAATTGGATCTGGCGAATGAAGTCTTTAATAAGATTCCAAAGGCATGCGCAAGGCTTAGGCCCGCAGCACCTCCAAAGCCCATTTCATGGTCTTTGGACAAGTTCCTTCATTATGCCTCATCTGTGAACAATGAAGATTGTTCCCTCAAGGATCTAACCCAAAACGTTATTTTTCACTAACTCTGGGCTAGAGTTAGTGAAATAGTAGCCCTATCTAGAAATGAGGGACACATTCAGTTCACAGAAAGGGGAGAACTGAATCTCTTTCCTAATCCAGCCTTTCTCGCTAAAAATGAGCTACCCACAAAAAGGTGGGGTCCTTCGAGAATCTGCTCTCGGAGGGAAGATGTCTCTATGTCCCGTAGAGTGTCTAAAAGTTTATCTTCGTAGGACTTCAAACTTCAAGGGAGAACAGCTCTTTAAAGGAGAAACCTCTGGATCAAACTTAACCTTAAAACAATTGAGGGCGAAGCTCACCTACTTTTTTCGTAGAGCGGATCCTGACAGTGCTCCCGCAGGCCATGATCCAAGGAAAATTGCTTCATCACTGAACTTCTTTCAGTATATGGACTTTGAGCATCTTCGTTCATATACAGGATGGAAATCATCCAGAGTGTTTTACAAACACTATGCTAAGCAGGACCACGAACTAAAGCACTATGGGGTGGCGGCAGTTAGTGTAATTAAACCTGCCTCCTAATTACTGCAATAAACAGTTAATTGATTGGGACATTGAACGTCCTCGCTCATATACTGGATGGGGATGATCCAGACTGTTCCATAAACATCATGCTAAGGAGGTCCATGAACGGAAGCATTATGTGGTGGCGGAAGGTATTGTATTAGAACCTGCCGTCTGATTACTGCGATGAACAGTTAATTGATTGGGACTATCAATTAGGGAGAAGGGGTGTCAACACTGTTAGTGTGATACCCTCTAAATGAATGTTACTGTGGTGACACTAATTCTGTTCAAAATCTCAGGTGTAGCATTATACAGATAAACACTTGTACAGTGTCTACTTAGTACACAGCATTGATAAGAGGCAACATTTACAAAAAAATTTTCCCTTTCAAAAAGGAAATTTAATTTCTGTATACATTGCATGTATAATTCCTTTATTATGTTACATTCATTTCACTCGTTTTTCAATTAGTCATTTATCAGAAATAAATGGCTATCAGAATGTAATTGCGTCCTAATTCGCCCGCAAATTTGCATATTCAAGATGCCAGAGTTCTTTGACTTATTCATGCAAGTAACCCTCATATCATTGTATGCTTACAAACAATAGATATGATGGACACTGATATTGTTCCGACAATATATACAAACCCTGAGACTGTTTGTATACTCAGTGAATACTCATGTTTGTTCATACACTATATGCTAACCTTGAGGCCCTTTTTCTACCGTCTAGACACTAGTATGACTCTTCCCCGTAGGGGCCGGGAAGCACTAACATAGTTTATGATTAGTGATAATGACGGATAACGGTAACATCATTTGTCTCAAATGGTTCAGATGACCATTGAAAAATTGTCCCAAAGTTAAGGCACTGATGAAAATCCACAGATACATTAATTCTCTGGTATGCTTCCATCAGGACGACAGGGCCGAGCCCAAAAAACGGATTTTGAGCGAAGCGAAAAATCTATTTTTGGGTGAGATAGCCATGTCGTCCTGAAGGACCCACCCTCCTTTTCTATAGAAAAGGTCTTTGCAGAATCCCTCCCGAAGCACTGTATCTGTAGCACCATGCTCAACGCTACACGGAATGTCCGCCATCTTGGATATGGCGCCATATTGATACTCAATAGTAGTATGGGAGGCAGGGTAACCTTGATACGGCTCCCCTTCTATTTTTGCCACTTTCCCCCTCGAAGCGTAAAAGCTATTCGGGGTGAAGATTGCCATGTGGCATGTCAAAAATATGTCCCTTGATATTATGCGATATCCTTAAGAGAAATTTAAGGATATTCGTGGCAGGAGTTAGAATTCTGGAGACCTAAAGGTAAATTCTCTGGGAATATCACTGTAGTACATATATCCCTTAGGAAGCTACCATTAGGAACCTTCCATCAAGACGACATGGCTATCTCACCCAAAAATAAATTTTTCGCTTTGCTCAAAATCCGTTTATTATCATTATTATTATTATTATTATTATTATTATTATTATTATTATTATTATTATCATTATTATTATTATTATCATTATTGTTATTATTATTATTAAAGGAGTATATGTTTCAAATGGGGAAAGCGAATCCACATAAATACTTCTGTAAAATAAAAACACAGAGAAGTTTAGAAAAACTGCTTGATTCTCCTTTCTAGTTTGGGTAACAATTATAACACTACTATCGAAGTAAAACTAAGAAAACTGAAACAATGTTTACAATTTCTAAGTAATCCGCTCAGATTTGGTGATCAGAAACATTCTCATGCACAATAATAGTTCTCAAAGTAACACCATATATATATATATATATATATATATATATATATATATATATATATATATATATATATATATATATATATATATATGTATATATATATTTATATATATACATATCTATATATATACATATATATAATTCTGTCACAAATATATATATATATATATATATATGTATATATATATATATATATATATATATATATATATATATATGTATATATATATATATATATATATATATATATATATATATATATTTATATATATATATATATATATATATATATATATATATATATATATATATATGTGTGTAGCTGTCATACCCTGGGAGAGGACAGGTAGCCCAAAACGTACTGTATATCGGAAACCACACTCGCCCACAAATTGCCGAACCAGCAGGTTGTAATTAGAAAAGGGGAAGGGTTGAGAATGGCTGTATCTGCGTGGGAGTGTGGGAATGTGAGTGCGCGTGTGTGTGCATATCTATTTAAACATTTAGACGTCATTTTGGATGACTAGGGTACACCAATAACAGCATAAACAGGAGATCCCAAGGTCACTTTCAAAGGTAAGGATGTAGACATTAAAAGACTCACTGCAGTAGCTGTTATAAAAAAATGGCCAGTAATAGTAATAATAATATGAAAATTGGAAATTCTAGTGAAAATAACACAACTTTTACCCAAGAAAATATATTTACGAATGACTTAATATCGAGACGTTTTAATAAACCGATTGTCCATACCGGTGGCACGCCATATTATCTTGAATAACCGATAACTTTTACAGAGAAACCCAGTTGTTTCATGCATAAAGCTGAATATACATGCTTTGAGGAGAACACTAGACCATGCATAGTTCAATTATATTATTAGTATACTGTATATGTATGTTTGCGTTAACAACACAATCTGCTAATATATAAACGTGTTCTCCCCTTTCAGAGGTTTTGGTAGCCTATTGGAAACGTTTCTGCCTGCTGATCTGCTGGACCAAGGTTCGATGATAGGCTACCACAACCATTAGAATAAACATTCACTAATTATTATTATTATTATTATTATTATTATTATTAATTGGTAAGCTACAACTCTAGTGTGAAAAGCAGAATGCTATAAGCCCAGGGGCCCCTACAGGGAAAATAGCCTAGTGAGGAAAGGAAACAAGGAAACATAATACGTTTCAAGAAAAGTAACAACATTAACATAGATATTTCCTATATAAACTATAAAAACTTTAACAGAAGAAGAGGAAGAGAAATTAAATAGAATAGTGTGCCCGAGTGTACCCTCAAGCAAGAGACCTCTAACCCCAGACAGTGGAAAACCATGGTACAGAGGCTATGGCACTACCCAAGACTGGAGAACAATGGTTTGATTTTGGAGTGTCCTCCTAGAAGAGCTGCTTACCATAGCTAAAGATTCTCTTCTACCCTTAGCAAGAGGAAAATAGCCACTGAGCAATTACTGTGCAGTAGTTAAACCCCTTGGGTGAAGAAGAATTGCTTACACACAGTTTTCCTTACAAAATTCTAGAGTCATAGTTAAGTTCATGCTTGTGTATCTCATCTCATGCAACATATGATGCGCAATCTATGGAGACTTTTTCCGTTAACGACCATATCAAAATAACCAAGTTTAACCCCAATGAGGACCAACATCATCTATGGCATCAATAGATTCTCGAATTTGGCTATTTAAGGTCAATAAACGAATAACATTAACGTCACAGGAGAGAAACTGCTAACAGAGTAACTGTAATAGTTAAAAAATAAGCTCAGTAATTGTAAAAATAGTTTTGAAAACCCAGTTTTCCATTGCAATGAATCGGCAACATTTAAGAAGTTCCAGTAGACACAATAGTTTCTCGCCACACCTTTCTGTCAACAATCGCCCATGTTCCCCTTTCTCAGGTTCAAGGTATCTCTTACAACTTGCGAAGTAGTCTTCTAAAGATGTACTAAAGCTGGTGAAGTCCTAGATTTTTACTAGTTGGACTTGAGTGACCTAAGACTTCAAACAAAACTGTGATTATATTCATAAACATTTTCCTATTACGATATTTTATCCATTCCTTATTAACTAAAGTTCAAACTTGCAGCGAATGCTTTTATGGCAAATTGGCTGGCATAAGTCTCTTTTTGTAGTTTATTTATGAAAGATATATTTTAATGTTGCTACTGTTCTTAAAATATGTTATTTTAATTGTTCATTACTTTTTTTGTAGTTTTATTTATTTCCGTAATTCCTTTCCTCGCTGGTCTACATTTCCTTGTTGGAGCCATGGAGCTTATAGCATCCTACTTTTTCAACTAGGGTTGTAGCATAGCTAATAATAATAATAATAATAATAATAATAATAATCATAATAATAATAATAATAATAATAGAGGTAATGTGATAAATCTTCTTATCTTCGTCAGGAGAATGGAGTGCTGCCGGGTGTTGGCGGTAATATTACTGCTGCCTTTATGCAATGGTTTGTTGATAAACTCGGCCGAGAAAAACCTCGGTGCAATGACGTTTCAACATCAAGCCACTCTGGATCAGAATGGAGCATTCGTCATGCTCTGGTCTCCTCTAGAGGAGGATATCCACGTCGAAATACAGGTAAATGGAATGAAAGTATACAGAGTACTTTAACTTGTCAATTCATATGCTTGAACCCAAAAATTTATTTGAGACCGGAACTTCTCACATTTAAGTGTGTGATACGTAGATATAAATAATGTGGTTATTTACGAATGATTGATTTGTGTCTAAAATAGATAAATTATGAGGTATGAGTTGCGGCTCATTATAAGATATAAGATCTTCCATATGTGTTTTGAATATTGATGCTGTGTTAGTTTTTGGCACTGCTTCGAGACTGTTTCATATAATTACATAATTTCAAATGAAAGAAAATATGAATTCTAACTGTGGAGACGATTTAAACCAATTTAGTAACTCATGATGATATCCTGGAAAAACTAAGACTTTTTAGGGAGACATAAAAGAAAGTCAGGCAGTATTTTGTGGGTTTACATACCTTACATGACCCACTACAATCCCGAGAAACTAGAACCAAGTATCCTTGACTTTCACAATTTACCATCCTTCTATATCTGTAAATACCGCCTTTGTATATTGGACTAAATGGCTAAATATCATATTCAAACCAACAAGAACAAGTCAATGAATTGAAAGGAAAATATACAATGGACCCAAGGATTACGAAATACTCTACTTGGCAGTTAGTATAAAATTTGCTTGGGAAGAATGAAATTCATTCCAATTAATAAATATTTTGTAAAAACCCTAAAGTTACAAGTGAATCGCATTTAGAATTATGGGTGATGCCAAATAAATTAACCCTTCAGGCGGTTTGAAAATAATTATAATAAAAGGTTTTGAAAGGTCAAATTTGTTCAATCATAATCCATGAATTTTCTCCCAAATGCTTCAACTGGAGAGGTATCGTTGCATAAAAAAAAAAAAAAAAAAAAAAAAAAAAAAAAAACTTTCCCAGAGAGCATCCAGGATTCCTCTCATGCAAGCTCATACTTTTATTATACTAAGTGATATCCATGATAAGAAGCTGATTGGTTTGTCATTAAAATCAAAGAACTCATGGTTAGAAGGGATAGTTTCACAATGTAAAGGACGGCCTATATATAAGAGACTGAAGAAAAATTGCGCAGAATCACATTTATTTTTATATTTCAATAAAGCACTATTGAATAAACAATCACAAGACGGGATTATGAGGTTAAAGCCTTACTAACCCTTCAGTACAAGCAGAATCCTAAGAGCGAGTACCGTCGTGTTTGAATTTCACTCTGACATTCCCGTTGAGCTAGAGTATAACTAAATAAAACATCATTATTTATTTTTTTCTTCTTTTTGCAGGTTGCTACGACAGGTTTCATCGGCATTGGATTTTCTCCCAGCGGTGGAATGAAGGGAGCTGACATAGTACTGGCTTGGGTTGATGACGTAACAGGGGAATTACACGTTCACGTAAGTGCTTGCGAAGTGAGCTTAATGAGTAAGGAGATCTAAAACTCAGAAAAAAAAAACATATATTTTCGTATTGAAAAGCATATTACACACCTACCATAGAAAAATGAGCATTCAATCCAATACCATTCAAGCATACATTAGCAATAAATGTTTCCCGTGGAATGTTGGATGAATAAGGATTATTAGGGCATAATGCTGAGACTTGAAATACCATTTAGTGCCAAGGTGCAACTGGGGGAGGGGGGGGGGGGGCAACAAAATGGTTGAAAGTAAGAGGGAACCGAGGCTGCGGAGAAGGCTAATAAGTAAACGCGTCTAGGGAACCAAGGAATGCTTAAAAAGACTCCATAAGTAATGCTTACAGGGCATGGAGTGATGTTGATGCTTGACCCTGGAAATGTAGCCCCACCTAATTAGAGGGAAAGAGACACCGAGTAACATTTCAACATCATTAGTAAGATTGCTTATTGAGCTCATTCAACACCTTTTAGCCTTATATTGGGATTGATAGGTATATAATCACGTGATTGGAATTAACAATATGAATCTTAATAGATAGGACGAATAATTGCACATCCAGATAAGTAAATTCAGACATGAAATAATAAAAAACTGTCAAATTATAGAAAGACTCGCTTTTCCCTCACGAGCGTTCAACTGTACTGACGAATGAGCTTGTCTATGTTGTCTGAACTGAGTATGAAGGTTTCCTACATCTTTGCTGATAGCCGTTTTCCCATTTGATTCTTCAATGCCTTTTATCCTTGACGATTTATTTTCTTTGGATATATAGAAGGCACTAATATCACTCACTATAAAAGGTACATTCTACTTAGTTTCTTGGTTTTGGATATCTTCGTTCCGGTTACTGAAAGCAGGACACTCGAACAATCAAGTTATTGGAACGCTCTGAATCAGACATGACCATTAAAGTCTTTCAAAAACTACTTCTAATTTTTCTCTTTTTATATACAGTATATAAATTTGGTTCCTAAGGGTATTATTGTAGTGTATTAAAGGGAAATGTAACGTAGCAAAAAAAAAAAAAAAGCTACTTTTTCTTATAGAAGAAATTACATTCTCTTCGAAAAGGACATTCGTTCCCGTCGCAAATGAATAGTTTCAGAAATAAATATATCTATATCCTACGGTAATGCGGGACCCCCAGAGGGAACTCGGGGTTACAGGTGGGGAAAACATACTCGGGAAACGATGTATAACCGTAAAACAAACATTTTCTTCTCTATACAATACCTTCTTGGATTTATAATAACCGGAGGAAAAGACAAAACAGTATAACTAGATCAACTTTGGAGGCACCGTTGCAAAGGCCATGCCTCACGAAAAAATACAGTAACCAGTGCTGCCAATATCTGATGTAGATCAAATGTTAGCGTATCATTCTAACATTAGCATGCTCACGTATTTACATTCGTATGCCTACATACCACTTTTCGATCTTCTGCGTAAAAAGCCTGCCTCCCTGCGCAGAAACTTTTCCCCCACCAATAGGATTTCTTCTTCCCTAACCGTGAAATGTAACTCTCCGTCTCTTTATCATCTCTGTTCAAGTCTATTACATGATTACTCATATTTAATGAGAACTTATTTTCTCTTAGAAACATAATCTGAAAATGCGTTTCTATACAAAATATACTGAGAGGAAGGTAAACGTTTCTTATTGTTTTGTACTGAGGAATGATGATTGTTAACTTCGCACATCTTTAGAGCCCAGCTAGTTAATGATAGAACTTCATCGACAGGCTTTCGGCATTATTCTTCTCTTCTGAATATTCAATATGCTATCACTGTTTATTTCATCATCAAAAAAGAAAGAAAGAAAAAAAAACCTTCTCTACAAGAATTCTGATAAAATTCGTCATTGAAAAAAATTATAATTGAAAGATTGAAAACTTTTTTCCATTAAAAGTTAATCAATAGAAATTTCTAAATTTAGAAATTTGATACTTTCACCGGCTCACTTTTATGATAAATATTCTTCTGGAAACTGTTGCAAGTTTCATTAACTAGCAGTTTAATACATGTCGAATCTATATGAAAATCACTTTACTGTAGTCAGGCCGAGTTTTTCGTTACCGCCATGTAGCCTTTGGAGTAGAAAATCTAAATTCAGAATTCATTAAAAACTTCGTTCCTTTCTGAGTAGGTTATGCAAGAAAGTATCTTTATGTAGGCTACATATAATTAAGCAAATGAGTCGTTGCTGCTTTTGTTACTTTTCGTTTTATTTCTGATATCGCCTTTCTTTTTAAAGTAAAAAACAATATAGCAATGGCCTGTTTTAACTTTAGTGGGCTTTGTTCTAGAATAGTCTCATTATGAAAGATTAAGAAATCGATATATAAAACATTAAATAAAAAAAGTATTCGTTGCTAAAAGGGTTTCTTCCTAGGTAGAATCACAATTTCATCGGCTATTGTTAAGATAGCTGTATCATGATACATGTGATAGAATCTAGTTTCAACTCTAGGTTATATAATATGGCATTGTTCAGTTGGCTAGGAGAGCTTTTGAGACCTTTTGATAAGATTTCGTTCTCTTCCTATTGGAGTATTATATAATGACCTAAAAGAATGCAATTGACTATTGAGGGCTAACTGCTTATATCAGGATCACGATGGTTGTGTCTCAGCATTTGTTTTCGGATCATCCAAATTCAGATTCCTAAAGGAATCTGAAGTATCTATTATCACTTTATAGAGAACTTAGTTTGTGATTTAAGTCAATTTGATGCTGAGATAATTCAAATCAACTTTGATATTTTTCTTTTAAGATTTGGGTAACATTTGAATGAACTTTATGGTATATTTAATTGAGATATGCTTCATCCACGACCAAGTATGGATGATTTTACAATGCTAATATATCATGGTTTCTACATTTTGTTGGTGGGATGCTATTTTCTCTGATTGCTCAAAATTACAACAATTGAATTGAAAAATGCGAGAAAAATGTTTGACAGGATAGATAGAAATCTTTGAAATACATTCAATAGCTCCAGACATCTTGATCATATTCTTAATTAGACTTTCTCAAGCTTAAGCATCTGCCAAAGGTCTCTTTTGATGATTCAACTTGATTTAAGTTTCATTTGTGTTATTGCAGCTTGGCAACTTATAAGTATTTCTGTCAGAAAATCTTTAATGATTTTTTTGTCGATTACCTGTAATACACGAGTTGAATATGTTTTTGATATACCAATTAGTACTAACACATCCAAGCCTATTATCGTTTATTCATTCAGAACAATGAATTCTTCCCTTCCTTCGTATTAAAACTGACATTCGAGACTGTATCCTCCTGAGGATTGTTTTTCAAAACTATACCAGTATCATAAATCTTAGATGGTAGTGTGCTCTCATACATCTTTTAGCTTATCTTTATTGGCTTAGCAACCCCCCTTTTAAATCAGTTTAGGGCCTTATAAACCGGAAAGTTTGAAGAAGCCATTCTGTTTAATCTATCCTATTTGACATTTGGATATCATCCACAATAATTCTATGGCGAATGAACAGCCTCTTATGATAAACATTCTTGAAATAAGATTTTGAATGCCCAAGGTTTGTTGCTGCATTACTGATTCATATTTGGTTACATTTGCTTGACCATATTCTGTCCATTTTACGGAACGATGAGATGCTCTCCTGCATAGGACCGACACGCTACGGGCATGATGATCCCTCTCATCGATAAACAACAAGACATAACTGTAGCTGGAGGATACCAGAACGACACCCACACCGTCCTTCGCTTCTCGCGCCCCTGGAACACCTGCGATGATCCGCAGGACATGAAGCTCTCCGGGGACACGACCCGGGTAATTTGGGCGTACTCTTACAGCGATCCTGAAGGCGATATGGACATGAGCATCCACGACCAAAGGGGGACCAAGAGCATCTACCTTCGGGAACCCAGGTTCTCTCTTCCGAAGTTCTCAGAGGATGTCAAGTCCATCGACTTGGTCGTTGAAGAAGTGAGTTATTATTCTTAATTTCCCCCTGTCGAAAAAATGCATTTATAGCCAAATTACCATGCAACAATTTTCAAAAATATTCTTATGATATTTTTCAAGATAATAAAAATACAAAATTATCGTGTAACAATTTTTAGAACAATTGTTTTGATATTTTTCAAGGTAATAAAATTATGTAGATACCAAAAAATAACATGTTATCAAAATATAAAAATGCATTGGTCTGAATGACGTAAAATCTTAGTGTGATGAGCACACAATATATATTTAAAACATATGCAGAAATTAAGATCTTTGAAGCAAATCTGGTGGCTGGTCCCTGAAGAAAAATAAAAACTATTCAGTTTTCTTACTCCAAAATTTACTTTTTGAATTTGAATCGAAAAACATTAAAACAAAAATTACTTTTATGTCATTCGAATCTGAAAATAGGTCATAGCCTTGATATTTTCAGTTTATTATTAAAAAGAAAAAGAAAAAGAGGACATACAATAATTTTTATGGGCAAAAGATACCTCATTAAGTAAATACTTAGTCTTCATAAAAGTTTAACTAATCGATATATTTATAAATGACTTGTAAATATATTGAATATCCTAACATCCATCAATACTTAATAAATTCTCATTAAAAATTTTGTACCCATTATTTGTGTTAAATTTTCATCGAAAAAAATATGAATGTTGTCACTTCTTGTAAATTAATTCTATCATTTAATCGGATGGATCTATAGAGTGAGTTCGTTACGTTGATTCTACTTTTTAATTCTGTTTGTGACAGGTAGTACTACCCAATTCTATGGACACTATATACTGGTGCCAAATATATCGAATTCCAGGATTGGTGACCAAAAATCACCTGATTGGGGTAGGTTCCAAGACTGATTCTCTAGTGTATTTTTGCATATGCAACTATAAATAAATTTTGCTTGCTACCTAGAATTCTCTCTCTCTCTCTCTCTCTCTCTCTCTCTCTCTCTCTCTCTCTCTCTCTCTCTCTCTCTCTCTCTCTCTCTCTCTCTCTTCAGGCAATTGAAATACACATATGTAATGGGTTTTATTATTGTGCACACACACGCACATACTCACGCACGCTCTAGTATGCATTAGTACACTCATTAAATCTATCTGTTGATCTTTCTATCTATCTATCCATTCATATGTAATTCCCTTTGACTACTAATTATCGTCACGTGGGAGGGAGTGACATATTGATCTTTCATTCGTGACCCCATATTTGAACGTATAAAATGGCTAAGTCTAATGTTCTTGTATACCAAGAGTCAAATACGTATGAGGAAATAATCTACAAATGAATGAATGATACATTATCTGAATCCAATTATTATTATTATTATTATTATTATTATTATTATTATTATTATTATTATTATTATTATTATTATTATTATTATTGGGCTTTAGCCTTGTATGTTCCTCTATTTAAATATTTATGGATGCTATTTCAACTTGTAAATAAATTCAAATATTTAGTATTAATTCTTTTTTGAAATCGTAAATGTGGCCTTTTTATCACATTGCGAATTTTTATCTCAAATGCTATTGTTAGTCATATCTGTTAGTCGTATCTATTGTCTTTTTATTTTATGAAAGTACATAAGAATAAATAGAATGTAAAATAAAAAGTGTATTACACAAATTCAAATGTTTTTGCTTTGATTGCAGTACGTTCCAATAATCCAGGAGGGCAACCACGAGCAAGTGCATCACATGCTCCTGAACGAGTGCCATTTGAACGAAAGCTCGGTGCATTACGAGCAGTGGGTCTCATCAGGAGGGCGTCAGTGCTTGACTGCTAACATGCCCGCTTCTTGGTACTACTGCAGTCATACTATCATTGCCTGGGCTATTGGGTCTGAAGGTAGGAAAAGGGGGTGACCGATATAGGGCTGCATGTATCTCAGTAGATAAGATCGGACGTAATTTTATTCTCAAGTGGGTTGCTTGAATAGTTAGCAGATATTTGATTTGAGAGAGCATTTTTCAAAAGATCTCTCTCTCTCTCTCTCTCTCTCTCTCTCTCTCTCTCTCTCTCTCTCTCTCTCTCTCTCTCTCTCTCTCTCCTTATATATATATATATATATATATATAT
>NC_090742.1:110283675-110286175 GCF_036898095.1 Palaemon carinicauda
AACAATGCAAAATTATGTTGTTATAAAGTTCTACAGGTTCGAAATCTATTGTCTAAAACTGGTAATGACCATTATTATGATTAAAGTTTTCCAAAATATCTCTCCTTTAAATTCTACCACAAAAGTTAATGAAATTTTATGAATTACAAAAATGATTCAAAAAATCTCATTTGTGATATAGATAAAAGAACAAGTTTATTCAAGCTAAAATCGAACCTGGTTTCCGCGGAAATGTGACATATCCCTCAAGGAGACATGGCGTAAAAATGTTCAGAGTCGAGACTACCACAACACGCATCTGTCCTCGCCCCTGTTCATAGGCGACCCAGCAGGGCAGTTCCAAACTCGGCTGAAGTCCTCGTCGTTGGAAAGAGGCCCTAGAACTCTGAAGCGGCCGGGGGAATGGGCATCGAGCGCGAGCTGTTCCAGTATCATAGTGGCACTCGAATGAACGCACCAGGTCTGGAACAGAAGGGTTTAAGAGTAATGGACGTTTTCGGTGATTTATGAACTATGGAGGATTGTGGGGAAACTTCTTAGCAAAAGGGTAGACTGGATCGCATAGTCCAGAGATCTTGCTCCCTTTCACATATTTACCTATGAGCGTGGGCTTGTGCTGTTTTAAAGCAGGTTCTATTTAAAGCAATTAACCAACTACGCTACAGGGACTAATTAATATTAACTTAATGGTTAGTAGAGAGTATAACATGCTTATATAATGTAAGATTTTTTTGTTCTTTATATCACTTTTAAAAAAGTATTATGCAAAGTGTTTTTCTCACTATAATAGGCCAGTAATTTTTTTTTCTCTTCATTAGTCTTAAATCATACTTAAATCTGATAGGATCTTAAGAATGCTCAGGGTGGTGGTAGCCTACTGAAAACGTCCCTGTCTGGCAATCTGTTGGAGGGGAGATAGAAAGACGCTCGAGCTTGATAGTTTCTTGTAGTGTCTGTAACCTCAACATCCTTGTGAGCAAGGGGGAACCAATAGGTCTACCTACTGAGCCATCAGCAGCCATTCCCTAGCATTCCCTGGTCCTAGCTTGATGAAGAGGGGCTTAGGCACTGATTATATGTATACATGGTCAGTTTCTAGAGCATTATCCTGTGTCTATGGCATTGTCCCGTCCCTTGTCTCTGCCATTCATGGGTGACATTTAAACTTTTAAACCTCAGTCTAACCTCAAACCAAATCTTTTTTGAGAAAAATGGAAGTAAATGGATAAGCAGTGTTTTATATAAAAATATCCAAGCCAGATCCATAATGACTATCCGAAAATTGCACTGCATTATGCCTTTCCTTTTATTTCGTAGACAAATTTTTCGAAAAACAACTGCTATAGATAAAGAGCCTTCATAAGTGTTGTTAAAATGTGCCGAATGTATTGTACTATTCCATTTCTCATTGGAAAGTGAACATGGCATGAAAAATCAATTGTAATAAAAGTTTTGTAACAGTAATTTCAGATCGATAATTTAACTTCATGAGTGTTAATAAAAAGAGCTGAACATATTAAACTATTCCATGACAAACACAATGGGAATAGAAGTTCTGTAATACTACGTAATTTGAATAATAGCACTCACATAAGCAAATCCCATGTAGAAGATCTGTTCTGGCGTGTAGTCTTCCAGACCTGGAAGTCTGGGCTCCTCCCCATGGCGGTCGACGTACTGCTTGTAAGCTCTGAATGCTTCCCGAATTCCACCATTATCAGCTATATTTTCTGGTAGCGTTCTGTATCCATTAACCTAATGACGATGGGTAATATTGCGATTCCGTATTAGTGTTTGATTAATTTTGTTGGGATAGAATTGACAGGCTAAGCTTCAGGTAAAGTTGAATGACAAAGGTAAAAGTTTTTACTTCCGTGAAATATCTGGAACGAATTTTTATGAAAATTATTAATGTATTGTGCAGAGATCATATGTTTACTCGGAATTTAAAGTAAATTGAGGATATTGTGAAGAATATGCCTTACGTCATTCGTGATGTACTGGATATCTATATAATTCACAATCATTCCGAGAACCAATTATTCTCTCTTCTGTTTAAGCACCTGTATTTCATTAATCCTTAGCCCCCTCTATACCTTGCAAATAATAATACTGGTTTCGCCCTAACATCCAAAGACACCAAACTAATCAAAACTAATTTAAATCGAATGTAAATTTTGGTTTAGACCTGACCCCTGTAACACTAAACTATCTTGAATCGAACTCTTTCTAGTTGAAGACCAACAACTTCAAACACAATTGGACATGTGCGATCTATAATGTGGCCTTATTGGTAACGTCTCTGCCTGGTGATCTGCCAGACGGTGGTTCGAGTAGTCCCACTCAAACTCGTTAGCTTTTTTAGCATCTGGAACCTTACCATCCTTGTAAGCTAAGGATGAAGGTGGGGGGCGGGGGTGGGGGGCGGAAGCCTATAAGTCTACCTACTGAGTCGATGAGTCATCAACAGCCATTACCTTTTCCTCCCTGGTCCTAGCCT
>NC_090742.1:110291175-110303675 GCF_036898095.1 Palaemon carinicauda
CTCTCTCATTTCCACCTTCTGGTCGATGTCGCCCACCGACGATTGGTCAACGCAGACTCGTACTTGTCAACACCTCTTCATTCCGCCCCCTCTAACCTCGCTCTCCACATCAGAGCACCCACGGATGCCTACGCCCACCTCCTCACGTCGTACCCGGAAGTTTTCCGTCCAGAACTTCAACAAACGCCCACGGTTCCTGCCAAGCACGGTATTTATCACCATATCAAGATGACGGGACCCCCAATCTTCGCAAAATTCAGACGTCTGGCACCGGAACGATTGGCAGACGCCAAACAGACGTTCGCCGAAATGGAGGAAATGGGCCTTTGCCAAAAGGCCTCCAGCCCATGGTCGTCACCCTTACACATCGTTCTGAAGAAAGATGGCTCCCTCCGTCCGTGCGGGGATTACAGGTGCCTGAACATGCAAACATAACCGGATTACAGGCGCCTGAACATGCAAACAGAACCGGATCACTACCTCCTCCCAAACATTGCCGACGTGACCTCCTACTTGCACAAAGCGAAGGTTTTCTCTATGCTCGACCTCCTGAAGGGGTATTATCAGGTGCCTATGAACCCAGAAGACATCCCCGAGACCGCCATCACCACTCTGTTTGGTACATACACCTTCAATTACTCCTGTTTTGGCCTTAGTAATGCTGGGGCCACGTTTCAACGTCTCATAGATGGCATCTTAGGGGACCTCCCTTTCTGTGTATGTTATGTGGACGACATACTTGTGTTCTCCTCCTCAAAAGAGGAACACCTCCGTCACCTGCGCATCATGCTCGACCGCCTGCAACAAAACGGCCTTGTAGTCCGGTACGACAAGTGTACCTTTGGCGCCAACGAAGTGTCGTTCGTAGGGCACCGCATCACTCCTGAAGGAGTCCATCCCCTCCCTGAGAAGGTAGCAGCCGTTCAGAACTTCCCCGTGCCCTCGACCGTCAAAGCTCTGCAGGAATTCTTGGGCATGATCAAGTATTATCACTGTTTTCTGCCAGCCATTGCCGCCACTCTTGCTTCCCTCTATGCCTCCCTCAAGGGCAAGCCAAAGGACCTGAAGTGGGGTCTCCTTCAAGAAGCAGCCTTCTGCAATGCAAAGAAGGCCCTATTAACTGCTGCTGCTCTCACTTTTCCTATCCCACATGCCCCTCTTTTTCTCTCCACTGATGCCAGCGACGTCGCTATTGGTGCAGTACTTGGGCAGGTGGTCAACGGCTCGCCCCGCCCATTGGCCTTCTTCAGCAGAAAACTGTCCAAGGCAGAATCGGGTTATTCTACCTTCAATCGAGAATTGCTGGCGGTGCACTTGGCTGTCCGTCACTTTCGCCATTTCTTAGAAGGTATGCCCTTCGTCATTCGCGCAGACCACATGCCTCTGGTGCACGCCTTTACTCGACAGTCTGATGCCTGGTCCGCCCGGCAACGCCGATATCTCTCCGCCGTGGCTGAATATAATTGCACCCTTCAATACGTCCCTGGGAAAATGAATCCCGTTGCCGATGCCCTGTCAAGAAACACGTTGGCTGCCGTTCAACTGGGATTGGATTACAATGCCCTGGCTGAAGCCCAACGACAGGATCCAGAATATCAAGCATGTAGGACATACTGCACGTCCCTCCGTTGGGAAGACTTCCCCCTCGAAGACTCCAACACCACCCTCTTCTGTGACGTCAGTACTGGCAGACCGTGACCTTGGATTCCTGCTCCCATGCGCCGACAGGTGTTTGATTTCATTCACGGCCTTTCACATCCCTTGTGCCGTTCTACTGCACAGCTGCTGAAGGCAAAGTTCATTTAGCATGGCATTTCTAAGGATGCTAATGATTGGGTCCGCGCCTGTACTTCTTGCCAAACTTCCAAAGTACATCGACACACGGCTTCAGGAGTGGGCACCTTTCCTCAACATCAGCGTCGTTTCGCACACATTCACGTCGACGTTGTAGGCCCCCTTACCACATCACAAGGACATCGTTACCTGTTTACCGTCATCGACCGCTCCACCCGTTGGCCTGAAGCCATTCCCATGGAAACTACAACGTCCGCCTCATGTACATCTGCCTTACTCTCTGGATGGATTGCAAGATTTGGTATCCCTGAGCATATTACCTCTGACAGGGGAACCACTTTCACCTCTCAATTGTAGACATCATTAGCGAATCTCCTGGGCATCACCCTACATCAGACAACGGCCTACAACCCCTCTGCCAATGGAATGGTTGAATGTTTTCATCGCACCCTCAAAGCAGCTTTGATGTCCCCCTGCAAGGATTGCAACTGGTTTACTCAGCTTCCCTGGGTCCTCCTGGGACTAACGACCACTCCTAAAGACGCCCTCGACGTCTCTGCAGCCGAAATGGTGTATGGTGACCCGTTGGTCGTCCCTGCCGATTTTTTCCTTCTACAACCTCCTCTGATGATCTCCAGTGCATACGTCACGTCGTGGGAAAATTTACTCCATGCCGCCAGACTTACAAGCCCCCAGCGAAGCAGCACATACCAACAGACTTGCACTCTGCAACGCACGTCTTCCTGCGCAACGACACTACCAAGCCACCGCTAATGCCCCCTTACACGGGCCCTTTCCTTGTGATCCGACCCAGTCCGAAAGCATTCCTACTAAACATTTGTGGCAAAGAAGACTGGGTCTCCATTGATCGTCTAAAACCTGCTTATATTCTGCCTACAGTTCGCCTGTCTAGATCAAGGCGCCCTATTTAACATGTAAAGTATGTCATTTTTAGGGGGGGAGCCATGTACCAACAGTGTGTCACACAATTGTACATAATTCCTTTTGTATATATTATGCTTGTATCTGCGCTCTTCCCTCGCACTAAAAAGAACCAGAATAAACATGTCTGCGTGTCGCCTATGTAACATTGTCATTTTCTCGAACATGTAATTTCCTATTGCCTTGAGGTTTTGTATATAAAGGAGAGTGTTCCATAATAAATTAACTCAGTTGATTGCATCCTGCCTTTGAGTTCACAACCTTCTCTCGGCACCGTCACACCTATCTCCGGCAGAAAGGGAATAAATCTTAACCTGATATGAAATAAAATAAATAAAGGAACAGCATATTTTAGGTTAAGGTATAAAGCAGTTTTTAACTGAACAATATTTTTACACGAGTGCCTATGGCGCATGTGTTAACTGGCTACCTAATCTAAAAAAAAAAAAAAAAGAATCGATGAAGCTTACCAACCTTCTTATTAAGTGTCTTTTCGGATATGTTTTACTTCCGGGAGAAATAGATTATAGGTTAAATGTCAAAGGGTAAATAGAACTCCAGTTATGATTTTAGAAAATATTTGTCAATAACACAGAATCTTGTAGAATATATACATATATATATATATATATATATATATATATATATATATATATATATATATATATATATATATATATATATATATATATATATATATATATATATATATATATATGTGACTTTTTGTACAATTTCTTTATTGCATATATTACCCTTTTATAATTACCCTCTCAGCTTCTTTTATTCTATTATTTTTTATATGAGATTCAAGTTCAGATGACGCCATTTTGGAATTACAAAAGCTTCGTACGAAAATGTTAGTATTAGTCTAGTAGAGTGACGAGAAACTAGAGTTATTACAGTTTACAAAAACATAGATCATAAGTTTGGAAAATCTATAGCTATCTAATTGTCAATAGGATTCGTATCACTAAATCCGTTTCTCCTGTATGTTTCTTAAAGTATTAAAATAATTGTGTCAAATTATCTTTTTTAGTATGCCTGACGTTTCATTAGTAAATCATTGCGTCCTCCGTGTTCCTCTTGTCAAGGTAGCTCTCTCTCTCTCTCTCTCTCTCTCTCTCTCTCTCTCTCTCTCTCTCTCTCTCTCTCTCTCTCTCTGTCCTTTCTACTTTACCGAAACTATAGGTGAAATGGAGAATTTCTCTGATTATTCTTTAGGTCTACTATTTGCTATAGATCTGGAGATGTACAGTATATACAAAACTCATTTATTTTCAAATGTATTTGCATTCATTCCATACCTGATTTTAAAAGTCAGCTAGAAAATCAAATATAATTTCCAGTTAACGTCTCTTGACCTATGAAAGTCGCCTCACAGACAGGCTAATGCAATGCATACTAAATTGAATTATGATATAATATTCTCATGTGTTCTATAGCCTTCTACTCGTTGTTCAGAATTTTCAAAATAGATCTATTGATGCATGAAAATATATATATTGTGACGCAATAAAAAGCTCCAAAATATGCAAGTAAATAACTGAAAGCAAACAAATCCTTTGTCAAATATTCTTCAAGAGCTAATTCCAATTTCATAAGATAGTAAATAGAAATTATAATTCTGCCATCTGAAAGAAAAACCTACCAAGTGTACGTGGCTCCGTCTCATTGATAAAGGTACTAAGATTCGACCAGAAGGGTCCATTGAAAGATAGAATTGGTTCCTCAGATGTAATAATCACCTCGGATCTGGCAAATGTTTGCTTGAAGAAAGACAGCCAGTTAAACTGAAAAAAAAGGAACGCATTATCCTATATATTTTGCATTGAAAAAATGATTAATAATTCTTTTCTGTTTGGAAATGAGTTAAATATTTACTGAGCAGTACTAGTGTGGTTTAGCATCAGAAAGAAATCAAAACTATATATATATATATATATATATATATATATATATATATATATATATATATATATATATATATATACATATATATATATATATATATATATATATATATATATGTATATATATATATATGTATATATATAAATATATATATATATATATATATATATATATATATATATATATATATATATATATATATATATATATATATATAAATACCATTCCCGGGGTTTCAGTATCTGCGTACTCTTGAATTTCGTTTACATCTGTTAACCAGGCGTGGTCCGTTGCCTGTCCAGCTGCCTCGATCACCATCTGTTTTAACAAAAAAGAGTTGGATAAGTTGGACATTTATTTATATCGATTCCGAATTACTAGTTTTTCTTCGATCACCAACTCAAATGGTATGCACGTTGAAGATTAATGTACAAGTTCTGTTCAAATTCAAGAATCTTGTTGAAGATTAACTGTAAAAGTTTTTTAAACTCACAAATCTTATTGAAGATTAACTGTACAAGTTGTTTAAATTCAAGAATATTGTTGATGATTAACCGTATAAGTTGTGTTCAAATTCAAGAATCTTGTTGAAAATTAACTTTACAAGTTGTGTTCAAATTCAAGAATCTAGTTGAAAATTAACTATACAAGTTGTGTTCAAATTAAAGTCTTGCTTTATTTCTACTGTACAAGTTCTGTTGAAATTTAAGAATCTTGTTGAAGATTAACTAAACAAGTTGGTTCAAATTCAAGAATCTTGCTGAAGTTTAACTGTATAAGTTATGTTTAAATTCAAGAATGTTGTTGAAGATTAACTATACAAGTTGTGTTTAAATTCAAGAATCTTATTGAAGATTAACTATACAAGTTGTGTTTAAATTCAAGAATCAAGTTGAAAATAAACTATACAAGTTGTGTTCGAATTAAAAAAATCTTGTTGAAGTTTAACTGTACAGGTTGTGTTTAAATTCAAGGATCTTGTTGAAGATTAACTATACAAGTTGTATTCAAATTCAAGAATCTAGTCGAAGATGTAGCTATACAAGTTCTGTTCAAATTCAAGAATCTTTTAAAAAGTTTGGATAAGATTTTTTACCTTTGAGAAATCTGACTCGAACTGAACCACGTCCTCCACCTGCTGAAGAATTTCCTCATCTGTTACAGCGTATTCAAGTTCGTCTCTTAGGTATTTGGCTGCTGCGTTCATGAAGGCTTTGTACGCCTTTAAAATGTTTGGAGAGGGATTGGCCATCAGACTTACGCCAAGAGGCACGGTACCTGCATTTAACTACGCAAACGGGGTTTATTAGTAACAGAAAACATCCTGTAAATAATTACAATATATTTCAGACTCACGAGTCACCATACATTTCACTTAGCGTGAAGAATGAAAACTAAATTTTCCAATTCTTTAAAATATCAAATAAAATTGATCTTCACACAGAAATGAAACACCAAAAAAAAAAAAAAAAAATATAGTTAAGAAAGAAACCTTCGGTCTTGAGGTAAAAAAAAATCTTACATATATAATATTTTCTGTCGTATTATGAAGATTCTTATCAACTCCCACAGCTACAAGAGGATAGACATTGATGTCCCGTAGATTGATAATAGCCGTATGAAGGTTGAAATGAGATGGGTGCCATGAGTCAAGAATCATAGGCCAGCCTCCCTGCTTATCCAAGCTCTCTATCAACGAAGACACTCCCAGGGATTCTGTTGAATCTGCATGACAGGTAAATAAAGATTCAGATGACGTTTTATAACTACAGAACTGGGATTTGATATTATAATCGCCGCAAAGATTCCGAGCGAAATAAGCCCCACCCGCTGATGACATCATAGCCAATCCTGTTGTCTCCTGCGTTAACAGCAGTCACAGCACTTCCCCTTAAAGTGATTATTAGGTAGTATAGTTTGAAATTTGTAAGGGGTTATATTGATAACTCTGCTAACGTGGAAGACATGATTGGTTATGACGTCATCAGGAGTGGGGCTTATTTTGACCGGTATCTTTGCGACGACTATAGTTTATCTGAGTAAGTCCCAGGTCAATTCAGATTTCGTGGTCTCTGTGCAAGTCTAATACTGGTTTAGACATGGAGTTGCAGAGGTCCGTATCATTTTTTATTCGATATCCTGTGAACATGTTGATTTGTAAATGTTTAATACAATATTAAGAATATTAAACATAAACTTGATATAAGTATCATACCTTTACTTCAATTCTAAATAGTTTTATTTTGTGTTTTGATAAGCTATTCCTGCGATGCTACAAATTTCAAATTATAACGTTGAATTTCTTTATTTCAGATTTATGCCATATTCATTGTTTCTATGAATGAATATCGACTTAGTCGCCATGCCCTAAAGCAGTCGCTTTTACCATTTTGTCTTCTTGAAAGATAACATCATGTCTAAAGGTTTAAAGGACGCTTTTGAATGACAGATGCAAGGGATAGTGACAACGCCCTAGCAGGACAATGCCATAGAGACTAACCATATATACATATAATCAGCGCATAAGGCCCCTCTCTACCCAAGTTAGGACCAGGGATGACCAAGCTATGGTTCCTGATGATTCAGCAGGGAGACCTATAGGCTTCCCAAACACACATACCTCACAAGGATGGTGAGGTTTCAAACACTACAAGAAACTATTGAGCTTGAGCGGGACTCGAACCCCGGTCCGGCAATCGCCAGTCAGGGACGTTTCCAATAGGAAACCACAACTCCTGTAGATGAACAAAATGGCAGTATCATCAGGATTCAAAAGAAACATATCCAAAGGAAAATAAAAATCCGTGCTTACTGGTATCCATACAGGTCGAGTACATTGTACGCGTCATGTGAAGGGGGAGAGGATCACCTGGGTTGGCTTCACTCTCAAAGATTGCCATGATGCGCAGGTTTACCAAGTGGACGACATCATCATATACCCCAACTCTGTCAATCGATATTAGAGTACCAAGTTAGCACAGGTGATGTTACACCTGGATCACAAATGGGTAAATTTCGTGTAATAATTTGTTAGAGGAAGTGGGAGGGTATATCCTCCGAGTAAGTAATTATGTAGATCCGTGGAAATCTCATTAACTATTTTGGTATGATTTCAGCCTCGTCAACATACCTGCCATTTTCAGGGAAAGGGTGATTATCCATCCATCCACCACAGGCAAACTGATAAAAGTCGTCACATGGGTCAACAGAATAATTCATCGCTTCTGAAAGCTGTTTAGCTGTAAATAAAAAAATAATTGGAGGAATGAAAGAAAGACAAAATATACCTAAAATAATTTTTGATAGAACTGTACTATAAAATTAATAATGTATTTTGATAGCATTGAATAAGAAAATAACACAAAACTGATAAGAGATTTAATTTTTTTTCTGAAAGCAATATGTAGCAATGGAAAGCTCATTAAAATTCACTTGAAAAACTCTGGTCGTTTAATCATTCCACACCTGTTGGCTCCACCATCTTTTCGTCATGATAAGCGAAAATATGAAACAAATCTAGCGATAAATTAACGCATTACTTCATAGATGCACTATATCCAATCAACGATCAAATTGCCAAAAATACTTCTCGGAAGAGTATCATTGTCTTCCCAGGAATTGAATTATAATCAAGAAAGTGTTTCAAAAGACAATTGCCTCTTATGTTTTAACTCTCAAAGTGGTCACCTATTGAGACTATTTTGAATTCAAATAGGAGAAAATGTGAACATTGAAGCGAGGCAGAGTTAAAGAAGCTGATAGTTAAATTCAGAAGGGACCAAGGGAATAGGGAAACAGCGGGAATTAATGGGACACTACAAATGCCATTTACCAATTTTCTGTGGAAGGTATACTGTCAGCAAGATACTATCTAAAAGGTAATAAAGCTCTGCAAAAATTAACTCAATGAATAAAGTTAGTAAGAAAGAAATGGAAAGAGAAAAATGAAAAGTTAAATTTAGGTCTTATTTTAAGTAGTAATTAACAATAACATCGACAAACAACAGCATCAACAAAAGAAATAATAATAATAATAATAATAATAATAATAATAATGATAATAATAATAATAATAATAATAATAATCCTGCTACCATTACTACTAATACTACTATTACTACTATGATAATAATAATAATAATAATAATAATAATAATAATAATAATAATAATAATAATAATGACAACAACAACAACAACAACAACATAATAATAATAATAATAATAATAATAATAATAATAATAATAATAATAATAATAATAATAACATAATAATAATAATATACATTTTCAAAGCCCAAATAATTTTCATTTTATTAAAATGTCCATTAATTTAGTTTACAAATACATTAAGGATTTTTTTTTCTGAGTAAGATTATTTCTTTTCGCTGGCTCGTGGCTGCTCTAGGTAATATGCGTATGGTAAGCTTCAAAATACATACTTATCATTTTGTAATCAGACTAGATAACAAAAACTTGAAAGTCATTGCATGAATGGTCAGTAATCAAAGACTTGTTTACAGAGATTACAAAATTGTAAAGTGTATCAGCAGGATAGATATTAAAGTGTTGGAGTATAAGTAAGCATATAAGTAAGGAAATGAATTCTATTATAAAGCATTTACTGTAATTATGAGGAATACAGTGGTATTTGCAATCAACGTTATGGGTATGATAAAATTCAAAGCACTTCCAAATAATAGACCCATATATAGTAATCAAGAGCACAAGGAGGCGTGGAGAAATGTATAATTTATTCATATATAAGCCCAACAGATATTTAGATGAGAAAACATAACAGAAAAGTAACCCTTCCACACAAAACTAGGGGAGACTTACAAGCTAATGTGCTAGTAAGCATTGCGAAAGGTTATAATATTCAGATTAGTCTGAATGACTCACCGGCTGTCAGACAAGCTGGAGTGATGCAGAGGTCCGTATCATTTTTTACTTCGATATCCTGTGACTTCTTTAGGTTTATGTTACTTATCTTAGGAAGAATTTCCTTTGAAATTCTAGACGCAGATTTAGACGTCTGGAATGAAATTCGAGAGACTTGAAGTATGTAATGAATATATGAAGGGCTCAAAGATATTTTTTTCTTACTATTATTGGCCTTGGAATAGCTTATTAGTTTCTTCTGGTGCTCTAACAAGTTCATTTTCTTAATCTACTCATGAAAAGAGTTGAATATTTTACTTAAGCTTGGAAGAATATGCATCTTTCTATAATTCTCCTTTTTATTGCTGTCTTCCATTTCATAAGTTAATTATTATTACTCATGTATTTTTTCATGCATACCCAAAAACAATAAATACCTTATTAGTGAGAGTTTGATCTCTTTTTGGTGCGTAGAGGTGGACCGGAATATTGGACAAAGGTCGACGAAAGCTGACCTCCTGAACAGTTCCTCGGGCAACTTTGTTGTTGGTCCATCCTGAATCTACATAGAAGAGAGAAACAAATATTATTGTCTTAGATCTTGTTGGTAAATCTTCTCTAGAATTCATTGGGTGCCTCGAAAGCCCTCATAAAGTTGTATAAAGTTAGGATATATACCTAGAAATTTCTAGTTTTTAACAATCGCTAAAGAAATTTTGAAAAAAAGCTAAAAAATACCCTGTTCCTATGTTTGTCAGGAAAGACATATTTGACACAAGACTGATTCCAATCTTACCTGGACAATTCTTAAAGCTGTTTGCGATTTGTATCTCTGGTTTTCCTTCTTTCTTTTTTCCTTCTTTATTAATCTAATTATTCACAATTTTTTCAACAACTCCAATTCATAAAATTCCCGTGTTTAAATCATATGCATTTGAAATAAAAATGAAATATATTTTCTAGAAAGTAAGGTAATTTTAGAAGGTTTTGGATTGTTTGAAAAACCCATTAAGTTGAAATATCTATAGCAAATTCCATTTCATATTTGCACAAGCATGGTTATATCTATTTGACGTATATCTATACCTCCTGTGATAGTACGCTTATGGGTTATTGTTAAGCTTCTTATGCTAATAATTATCTTATCTAGTTTTCTTCGCTTTAATTCTGCTGAAAAACGTCAAATCTAGTTTTTACTAGAAAATGAGAAGTCCCATAAAATAAATCAAGAAGACAAAACAAAATTAAATTGGTACTAAAGCAAGATATAAATTAAAATAATATACAAGTGGCCAACAAAACATATGAAACTTAAAAAAATTGTTAATATGCTTCTTAAAAACATTGATATTTCTGGCCCTGGTAAGATGTTTGAGTCAAGCTATTACTCACTTGATGAGAAAACAGCAAAAGTACTGATAACTGCTACTACTATGATTAGGCCTACGCCATAAATGATTTTAACGCCTCCTCTGCACTGAACTATGGATGACCTAGAATTTCAATAATAAGATTAATAATGTTAAACATCATAGTATAATGTAAGCTGACAAAAAATGGTTAAATTTCCCAGAAAATATTTGATGCTTATAATTTCATGGAAGTTGGCATAACTTTTATATCATTATTATACAGAAAAGATTCGGTTTACAGAGTGTTTGCTTTTCATTTGATTAATGCCTAATATCTAAGTTAAATCCACACTGGCCTGAAAAGAGAGAGAGAGAGAGAGAGAGAGAGAGAGAGAGAGAGAGAGAGAGAGAGAGAGAGAGAGAGAGAGAGAGAGAGAGAGAATTTGTCTTTTATTTGGTTAATGTCTAATACATGAATCAAATCCATCGAGAGAGAGAGAGAGAGAGAGAGAGAGAGAGAGAGAGAGAGAGAGAGAGAGAGAGAGAGAGAGAGAGAGAGAGAGAGAATACCTGGTGGGAGGGGGCCCTTGTTCTGCCACTTGTAACGAAACAGGTACATTCTGGCGAGGAAAAAAAAATGACGATTATCTATCACTGTAGCATTTACCGAGTTGAAATTCAGCTTTGAAAACCCTTTTTATAATAACTGTAAATGAATTTGTGTGAAATGACAAATTAATGAATGAACTAGAAATTCGTATTGATTTTATTTAATCTTTGAGATACTAGTGTACAGTTAGTCTGGTGGACCACCACGGTATCTGGACCGTGGGCGGGTCATAGGTGTCCTAGAAACAAAAGCTTCAATTACTGTTACTATGTTGTTTTCTAGTTTAGCATTTAATCAAACCTTCTAGGTAACTGACCAACATGTTCTATTTAGATTCCATAGGATTAATGCTTCCTCTTGTTTCCGTATTGGAGATTAAATAGAGAGAAGTTTGAGATAGGCAAGTTTTGAAAAAGCAAATAAATCAAGATAAACCAATAGTACAGTTTTATAAATGACTTTCTTTTGCGGAGAAAATAACTACAATTACCAATTCTATTTAATTAGGAGGAGTTAATCTTTTAGTAGGTTTTTATTTTTCAGAGTAAAAATTTTAATCGTTTGGATATAAAATAGAATAGTAATCTTAGATTTATCGTGTAAGATACTGGTGCTTGAAAACAGATTGTAATGTCATTGAAAGTGATAAGAGATATAACCTGATATCCTGAAAATCTCCAAGAGAAATCATAGTAAGGTTGGTTTTAACTAGAAACTTAGTCTACTCGTCAAAAACTAACAGTTTGATATTTTTATGTACAACGCGTTCACATACACCTGTATACAGCTATAATAGCGATGAGTAATGTTTTCAACTATTGTTGAAAAATAGGAATCCTTACTTATCCTCCAAGTAGGCTACTCTTCCCAAGATAAGATATTGGGTACCAAAGTTGATAATCATTTTGAACCAACCCATATTCTTCTTTACTAATTCTTCGTAAATTTAAAATCAAGACTGTAATCTGTAACCAGATTAGAGATTTTCAATGTCCATCTTCGATGCTT
>NC_090742.1:110308675-110316175 GCF_036898095.1 Palaemon carinicauda
TGTGTGTGTATACGGGCCTATGCGAATACCCACACACTGAAAACGGGTATTATCAAAACATAGACAATTTGTATATTGCCAATGGAATAATGCATAATAGGAGCCCAGGGCCAACGTTTCAGTTTTTATTTCAATTTGTTTTCAATAAGTGGCAGTAATTTAAAAAAAGAAAAAGTGTATGGAGTTTTTCAGGAAGTTGGCAGGTTTTTGTTTTGTAAAAAGTATAGTAACATTTTAATAAACATGGGAATTGTGCGTATTTTCTCAAGCAAATTGATTTTGCACATCAACAGGTGTTCTCTTAATTACTATTGAAAAAATGAATGATTATATGCCTTTTCATATCAAGGGTAAATAAGTTAGCTAAATAAGTATAGATATCGCTGTGAAAATTCCAGTATTTTCCTTGATTATTATTATTATTAAAAGAAGGAGTTTTACCAGCCTAATGAGTCAAACTTGACTCTCACAGGGCTGGCCCGAAAAAAATCGGGATATAAAGAATTATAAGATTATCAAAATTCAATTGATAAGGAAAATAAAATAAATAAATGAAAAAAAAAAGAATTATATATATGTATATACAGTATATACTTACTATCTTTAAATATTCTAAATATGGATGAATAGATGGATGAATATATATATATATATATATATATATATATATATATATATATATATATATATATATATATATATATATATATATATATATGAAATCTGAGTGATAAAAATAATTAACTATATATTAAATCTATGTAATTTAAAATGAATTAGTAAAAAAACTTAGGTAAAAATTTAGATTCCATCAATAATAGCCCACGTGAATTCCTTAAAGTATTTTCCTTAAAGAACAGCAAAAGCCCATCTAAGTAAAATATACCGATCTTTAGGAATTTAGACAAAGAAAAACATACCTGGACATTGAAGTGCTCTTTCAAATATGTCATCTTGAAAACTGAGACCAGAATGCTAGTTTTCGTATCTTGAAATCTAATCTTATCAAGAAAGTGTTTATTTCTAACAAGGTGAACGATTAACTGCTTATAAATAGCGAAGATAACAATGTTTTGTATGATATTAACGAAGGGTTGACACAAGGGGAGTAATCTCGTCTGAGCATCCCATTCAGGATTGCAAAAGTGTAATTCCTACGTAGATAAGTTCGACGTCAGGAAACCTACCTATTGATTAAAGAAAAAGAGAAGGCCAAAATACATCTGGTTATACTCACATTTTAGTGAGTAAAATCAAACAAGTCAGAGATGTATTGCAGACCGAACGATCTAACGATAAACAAATAGCAAAGTAAAGAAATGTGCTCCCGCTTAACTTAGGCCTATGGAGTGATTGTTGAGTCACTCTGTCTGTGTGGATTGTTGTTGCTAAATGCAAATGAAAATGTTGACATTATTTGCATAGTTTGTGTGAAGTAAAGAGTAAGGGAGTGCGAGAAGTTGGAAGGATATATAGGATATTGGTTTTTTTATTGATAGGGAAGATGGGTAAAAGAAGTACAGGAGTGTAGGAGCGTTTTTCAGAGAGGTGGGGGGCTAAAGTTTGAAAATGCTCTGATGCGTTGATTTCAAGTCTCAGAACAGATTCCAGAAATCGACAGGAATATGTACAGTGGACTTGAAATGAACTTACATCTCTCTTGATAGCCCGATCGGCTCAAGGCATAGGTTCGAATCTTTGCCCAGCCAGAAGCATTTATTATAAATGAATTTCCAGTGGATATGTATTCCTAAGGATAGAATATTAAATGCCATTGTGCTTGATATTTACAATGATTAAAATCACGAGTGTTAGTGTTGCATATTCAATATATATATATATATATATATATATATATATATATATATATATATATATATATATATATATATATATACATATATATTTCAAATGAGTTACAAATACAAATACCCCTCAATACCGAATTAGCTCTGCCTTGGGATCTCAAACACTTAGCGAAATTTCTTTAATAATAAATATATCTACCCGGGTAAGGACTCGAACCTATGACCGATAGAAATAAGGATAAACATTTGACTGTTTAGACCAGCATAACCTTTATTTCCATTTCCATCGGTCATAGGGTAATTGTAACTTATTTGAAAAACTGTTTAAATACTTCGATAAAAATCTCGATTAACCTTTCTTGACATCCACAACCTATCATCTTTGTTAACCTTTGAATCGAATTATAAAAAAGAAAAAAAAAAACTGGGGGACCTTTCTTGTGATTTATTGGCAATGATTTAAACTGACTTTGGTATCGTTATAGAGGAAACCCTTCCTTTGAAACAAACTTTTGTATAGAACACGACTGTATTTACATTTTCATTAATCCCGGAGACATAATCATGTATACGTACATTTCCGTCTCTCCAAACTATTATCTTCAACTCCCGTCCCAGTACCAAATTCCTTGAAAAACATCACGGTCGATATTCGTACTAAGAGGAATAAATGTTGACAAATAATTGTCATATATCTTTAATAGCCTAATACAACGTCCACACTTCACCTAAATAAATGAACATTGGCTCACCTTGTTATAAGTATACTTCGTCTCTGTTATTTAGTTGCAGAGTTCATCAGCATCCCTGTCTTGTAAGTGGCCTCTTCTCTCCTACTGTGTCTCCCTCTCTCAATGATCTTTCAGATTCATTTCTTTTTATCTCTTTCTTTATTTACAAGTGCCCTATCATTGACTTAAGAGGACCGTGGCCGTTAGCGGTAACGGAAAACATTAATGCTATATATTTGTATGTATGTATATATATATATATATATATATATATATATATATATATATATATATATATATATATATATATATATATGTGTGTGTGTGTGTGTGTGTATGTATTATATATATATATATATATATATATATATATATATATATATATATATATATATATATATATATATATATATATGTGTGTGTGTGTGTGTGTGTGTGTATTATATATATATATATATATATATATATATATATATATATATATATATATATATATATATATATATATATATATA
The DNA here is from genome assembly GCF_036898095.1 of Palaemon carinicauda. Taxonomy (NCBI): domain Eukaryota; kingdom Metazoa; phylum Arthropoda; class Malacostraca; order Decapoda; family Palaemonidae; genus Palaemon; species Palaemon carinicauda. The sequence continues at coordinate 110,311,730 of NC_090742.1, forward strand.
TATATATATACATATATATATATATATATATATATATATATATATATATATATATATATATATATATATATCTTAATGGATTCATTCTTTTAACCTTCATTTAACCAAAAATAGTTTTATTGATTATTATTACTAGCTAAGCTACAACCCTAGTTAGGAAAGCAGCATGCTATAAAGCCAAAGGATCCAACAGGAAAAAATGACCTAGTGAGGAAAGGAAATAAGAAAATAAATAAGATATATGAGAAGTAATGGACATTCAAAATAAAATATCTGAAGAACAGTAACATTATAACAGATCTTTCATATTCAAACTATACAAAGAGACTTTAGTTATTCGGTTTCACATAAAAACATTTGCTGCAACTTTGAACTTTTGAAGTTCAACCGATTCATCTACCCGATTATGATCCTTCCACAACATGGTCACAGCTGGAATAAAGCTTCTAGAATACTGTGTAGTATTGAGCCACATGGTAGAGAAGGCCTAACTATATGAATTAACTGCATTCTAATATTACGGACAGGATGGTACAGTCCGGGAAGATCTGAATGTAAAGGATGGCCAGATTTATAAAAAATCTTCTGAAGCATGCATAACGAATTAATTGAATGACGGTGCCAAAGATTAATATCTAGATCAGGAATAAGAAATCTGTTAGACCGCAAGTTGCTGTACAATAATTAAGATAAGAGTTAGCAGCTGAATACCGGACAGAACATTACTCGAAACAAGTCAGAATGAAAGAATTCAAACACATCTTCAGAATAGTTTGATCACCGAAAATCTTACAAGACTTTCGCAATAAGCCATTTTTTTTTCCTTGGTACAATTGAAGAAGACAGACCTAGGCTAATGTTTCTCAAAAGTAAATTTTCTGTCGAGAATTACACTTAAAATTTTAAAGGAGTTATACAGAGTTCAAGGAACATTATCAAAGCTGAGATATGGATGTTAGGCAACAACTGTCCTTGGTCTACTTATAATTATACTTTGAGTTTTGTAATGATTAAACCTCATGCCCCATAATTTGCACCATGCACTGATCTAACTAGTTCTCTATTAAGGGATTCAGCAAACCCCATCATTACTAAGGAAATTATGATGATAAAGTTTATTTTATAACCGATTTACACTTTAGAAAGCCCTTATTAACAAACACAAATTCTCAGGTGTATGACGCAACACAGTCAGGCGTTGACGAAGAAAGAAATATGATCATTTTCTTTTTCATAATTCTATTTGTCTAAGTTGATTACGCTTAATATAAGAACATCAAATTATTCCATTGCCATGCACCTTCTGGTATATAACTATTACTCCTAAAATTATTTGAATCTGTAATGAATAATGATATTCTTCATGCAACGAAATTCCATTTGGCAGCGCTGTTCCAAAGTCGTCCAAATAATCGACTATATTAGTTGAACTAACGTGTCTCTAATGCCATCTATTGGTGGTAAAGTAAAATTCGTAACAAGATATTGAGGGAGCTGCGTTATTATGCCTTTCGGAATGTAACAATATTGTTATTCTACATAGTTTTTACTAGCAATACATGCCATAGCATGAAATATATTAATTATCTTTAGGTTTCATAGAAGGGTAAATGAAAATAAAATAAAATAACTGTGTAATTACTTTATCGGCTCACCGATTCCAGTACATGTGGCGGAATATCTGGCGCCTCCGCTGGCGCCAAATCTAAATGAGCTAACAATTGTTTGCTGAGGAACTATTTCTGTGATATTTTTTGTGACATCTGTAATTTCCAAAGAATTAAGTTGTGGCCAGACAACAAGGAACATAGAGTACACGTGCGTCTGTTTTATAAATTTTTTTTGCCCAACTACAAACAGAAATAAAGTAATAAAAATTATGATGGGTGGATGATGGGGATAATTAGCAATATGATACTCCACTGCTAAGGCCATCTATTGGCTATGAAAATAAGCAATATGTGGAGCTCTTTAATCCTTGCATTCTGGAACCTTCCATGACGTCATTTTGGTTGAAAATAGCAAAAGAAAAAAAAGAAAAAAAGAAAATGAGCCTACTTAATTGGAGCTAAATATAATCTATACCTGCCACATATATTCCTACATAGATATCAATCTATCACTCACCCTTTTCCAATTGGATAGAATCATTCACAGAGACACGAGCTGCCATCTTTTGACAAATATTAGAAACACCTAGATTCTATTCAAATTTGGAGAAGTGTGTGATTACTAAAGCATACATTCAAGGTAGTTTTTTTTTTCTTTTTTTAATTAATGCATACAAAATTCATAATTCCGATAATACTATTTTTATTCTGATTTTTAGGCTTTAGGTTATTGTAATTACATGTAAAATGCAGATAATTTATACGGTATTACAAAAATATATAGAGCAGATCTAAATATTCTAGGAAGCAAAGACTTGGAACCCAGCCATTGAATTGAGAATCGTAAATTTAATCCAAATATATTCATGTCCACAGCAAATACGTTGTTAGCTAATCATAAGTAAAATTATAGATATTCCTCTATTAAGTGTGCATAGTTACATGTACCAGGGGCGTAGGAGCGTTTTTTTTTTTGGGGGGGGGGCAGGGGGGGGGGGGGCGATGGTTAAAGTTTGAAAAGGCACTAAAAATGGGGGGAACTGGGAGGCCTCCCCCCAATTTTTTTTTTTTTTTTTTACGAGGAGACACTCTTAATTGCGATCTCCTGGTATCTGACAGCAGATTGTAGCAACAACAAACTCAAAAATTTTTGGATGATTTTTATGGGACCAATTGCAATTAGCAAATATTCAATGTTTACTAATTTCTTACCGGTATTTCATGAGAAAAAAATTGCTTTTCCTCTTCTTTAAAGTGGTATAATTATCTTGAAAATTTGCTTTAAATAAAAAAAATAATTATAACCGTTTGAATGGAAAAAAAAGTGAAACCGAGAAAAACAGCTTTAAAGGTAATTTTTTTACTTTTACACTCTCGGGGGATGATATAAGGCACTCATTGCATGAAATGTATGAAAGGGGTAAAATGCATGATTGAATTTTAATTCACGTTATGAATTAATTTAAACCGTGCTCAAACTGTGAATAAATAGTAAAACACGGAGTGCTAAACGACAATTCATACATCAATGAGAGAGCGCAGACTGAACTTCATCTTACTGTGACGTAGAAGTTTGTGAGGGACCCATATGTAGGAGCCAGTATCCAAAGTAACAGTTTAAGTAAAAAGAAAAGTAAATAGATAAAAGGCCTGAACAGAGACAGAGCTGAAGTAGATGGCCTAACAAATGATTTGCTAATAGATGGAGGAGATTTCATGGTAGTAAATCTCGATGAACTTTACGCTAGATGTTTGCAAGACCGCTCTATATGTTCGTTCAGCTTGAAAAAGTTATCATCATATTATTTTGCAGAAAGAGAGACACAAAAACCCTCAGTATCATATGAAATATTTACAAAGATCACTTGTGGCAAAATGGAAAGAAAACTTAGATGTTATTCAACCAAGAGAGCAGGCAGGTTTTAGAACCGATATATATATATATATATATATATATATATATATATATATATATATATATATATATATATATATATATATATATATATATATATATATATATATATATATATATGTATATATATATATATATATATATATATATATATATATATATATATATATATATATATATATATATATATATATATACACAGTAGGATTATGTTATACCTCTCGATCCCTTTAATGCTTTACTACACTAATGAGCCACTTTTAGCTGGCTTCAGGTCGTCTCATTTTAAACTAACTGCTACATCTTTAATATCTTGCTGTCATTGATAGGGCATGGGTATGAATATTAGTAACAGAGATCATTATATCTACAACTAATAATAGTGATGATGATAATAATAATAGACTTGTACTGTACTATTGCTGAATTCATAGCCACTAAAAAGAGAACAGCCCGAAACACTGAATAAAGAAAAGGAATAATATATTTTTCAAAATCTATTCAATGTCAGTTTATTATTTCTTTATAAGATTTTGAACCACAATGACGCCTTATATCCCAATAGATAGGTACTAAGAAAATTTAATGAGATAACGAATTCAATAACCTATTAACTATGATATTCGATATTGTTGATAATTAACGTTATTGTTATGGTTTAGTAAGAATATTGTAGCAACGACTTATTTAGGACCTGATGAAAAACCACTTCCTAAGACTGAAAATAGCTTTGATAAACAGAAGAGGAAAAGTGACTGAAAATAGGAAAAACAAAAAATTACTCTGGTCACACGAGCATGCAATGTTCTAGTGAAATTAATACAGAGACCCCTGGATATTACGCGACCTCATATAAACTGGTAATAGAAAATGCAAGAAAGAAAACTCCATTACTATGGTAGACAATAATATTATAATATC